>NW_025302265.1:0-864 GCF_018294505.1 Triticum aestivum
GGGGGGGGCTTTAGTGCCCACACTTTAGTGCCGGTTATGGAACCGGCACTAAAGGGCCTTACGAACCGGTGCTATTGCCCGGTTCTGCACTAGTGTCAACAGCAACTAAAATATGTGTATAACCATTGGAGGCAGGAAAAGGTCCCATATAATCAAAGCCCCAAAAATCAAACAGTTCAATAACAAGAGAATAATTCACAGGCATTTCTTGATGTCTACTGATGTTACCTATTCTTTGACATTCATCACAAGATACGACAAACTTACGAGCATCTTTGAAAAGAGTAGGCCAATAAAAACCAGATTGTAGTACCTTGTGTGCAGTTCTAACTCCAGTGTGCACTACAAAAAAAAGACACATTCATGACATTTTGGGCCGAACGAAAAAAATTTCTGTCATACATATGACACTTCTATGACGATAATTGTGACAAAACCCGGTATCATCATAGATGTGGTGGGCTCCTACTTCTATGACAAAAAATCATGACAGAAAATGGGCTTTTCATCCTAGGCGGGCCGGAGACACAGCTGCATGACATTCTTTGGGTCGTCCATGATGGAAAAAATCGTGGTAGAAGCGAGGGGGAGGAAAATTTCGGGGAGTTGCCGGTTACGGTGGGAGGTCGGGGGCCGAGCGATGCGCGTTTCTCTCGTACACATACGTGCGTTTGTGCGAGGCGTTGGCTCTAACTGAACCCAAGCGAGGCGTTGGGCTCTAACTGAACTCGAGCGATTGCACTGCAGGCTACGTGTTACTGAACCCGAGCGATCGATCGATGGCTGTTAACTAAACCCGATGGAGCGACTCCTTCGCTACTGCTGCTAACTGAAGCCAATCGATTGGATGAACAGTGAGTGTTG
>NW_025302266.1:0-864 GCF_018294505.1 Triticum aestivum
AGAACTGATTAGAGGATATTCGATAGATGCACCAGCAAGATAGGAGAATGATAACTGACGGCTGAGAATGAATAAACCTGAATTGATGGACTCCGGATGACAAACTGAGAAGACTCTTGAATATCTCCTTATGGGTGAAAAAGATTCTCACAATCGAAAACAATTATGAGAGGATGGCAACAAGCTAGCACCATGAATCTTGAAGAGAATAGAGCAAGATTAAAGAGAAACTCTTCTTCGGTCTTCAAATGATGAGAATGACAACGAGAAACACCACCAAGAATTATTGAGGCACACCGGAAGAATCAAAAGCGAAGAGGTTAAGCCAACTATGAAAAGAATTTGAAAGATCTTGGAGAAAAGCATTTGACTAATGATAACTCATTCTTACGTCAAACTTGGAGAAGAATTTAGGATAGCTCTGGGAAAATAGAAGAGTCAGGTAAGATCCTGGGAAAAAAGACCTGTGGGTTAGGGCCCACTCAAAAGAACACCGTTGAAAAGATTTAAAAGAGATGTTGCACCGGTTGAATTAAATGACTTGAATGAGATACCAATCTCGAAAGAGCTTGAACGAATGCAGAGTGGAAACACGAATCTTCGAGATATCTTGAGCACTCCAGAATAACAAATAGCGAGAAGTAGAATGATAATGAGGTGCGCCGGTATGAGAAGACATTGAAATGAGGAAAAAGGTATGATCAACAAAACTTGACTTGAATCCACCGGAGAAGCAAAAAAAACGGAGGATGATGAACTTGAAACTCTTGAGCATCTTCATGGGAAATCACCGGATAAGAACATTGACGGAAAAGAATGGAGAAACTTCACAAAAATAAAAGGATACTTGGTAAAGAAATCTTA
>NW_025302267.1:0-864 GCF_018294505.1 Triticum aestivum
AAAATAGAACAGTCAAAGAAAGAGTTCTTGCCTGTGTTACAAGGTGTGAAATTGAGTAAGACTCAAAGCCTGACCACGGCAGAAGATAGAAAGAGAATGAAAGTCATTCCCTATGCCTTGGCCATAGGTTCTATAAAGTATGCCATGCTGTGTACCAGATCTATTGTATACCCTACACTGATTTTGGCAAGGGAGTACAATAGTGATCTAGGAGTAGATCACTGGACAGCGGTCAAAATTATCCTTAGTGGAATAAGGATATGTTTCTCGATTATGGAAGTGACAAAAGGTTCGTCGTAAAGGGTTACATCGATGCAAGTTTTGACACTAAATCTAGATGACTCTAAGACTCGTTCTAGATACATATTGAAAGTGGGAGCAATTAGCTAGAGTAGCTCCATGCAGAGCATTGTAGACATAGAAATTTGCAAAGTACTTACGGATCTGGATGTGACAGACCCGTTGACTAAAATTATCTCACAATCAAAACATGATCACACCTTAGTACTCTTTGGGTGTTAATCACATAGCGATGTGAACTAGATTATTGACTCTAGTAAACCCTTTGAGTGTTGGTCACATAGAGATGTGAACTATGGGTGTTAATCACATGGTGATGTGAATTATTGATGTTAAATCACATGGCGATGTGAACTAGATTATTGACTCTAGTGCAAGTGGGAGACTGAAGGAAATATGCCCTAGAGGCAATAATAAAGTATTATATATTTCCTTATATCATGATAAATGTTTATTATTCATGCTAGAATTGTATTAACCGGAAAAATAATACATGTGTGAATACATAGACAAACAGAGTGTCACTAGTATGCCTCTACTTGACTAGCTCGTTAATCAAAGATG
>NW_025302268.1:0-864 GCF_018294505.1 Triticum aestivum
AACCCCCCCACCACCCCGCAAACCCTAACCCACTCCACGATCCCCACTCGCCCCACCAGGTGCGCCCCCTCGCTCCCCCCCCCGATCTGGATCGGGGGAAACGGCGCCCCGACACCGCCGCCTCATCCCTACACCCGTCGCCGGCCGGCGCCGCCCGTCTCCGCCGACGCCTCCTCATCGCCTCCCCACACCGTCTCCTCAACCCTCCACCCCCGATCCAGATCGGATCGGGCTCGCACGCGCGTTGCCGCCCGGACCGCGCCGGCGACTGGAGCTTCCTCGCCGGCCTGCTTCGCCGCCTCCCCACCGGACTGCCGCCTCACTGTCCTCCTCCTCGTCCCCTCCTCGCCGGACCACCCCACGCACGCTGCCTGGACCCTACGCGCCCCGTGAGCACCTCTCCTCCTCCTCCCCTGGATTCCCGCTCGCCGACCGCGGCCATAACCGTCGTGCGCACGCGCGCTCGCACTCCCGCGGCCACTCACCACGCCCCCCTGCTACTGGTGCGCCCCGGCTCCCCTACTAGTGCTCCTCTGCCGCCCGCACGCCCGCTCTTCGCTGGACCGCACTCCGTCTCCCCCCACGTCGGCCGGCCACCACGGCCGCCTTGGCCACTGGCTCGGTTCAGCCGCACACCCTGTGGGCGAGCGCTCCCCCAGGAGCCCGTCTCCCACGCGCGTCCACCGCTGGGGCCGCGCCCGCTCGGTCGCTAGGGCCGCCCCCCTGCTCCCCTCGCCCCACGCCGGCACCGCCGCCCTGCTGCCGCTTGTGCGGTGGCCGCCGGCAACCTCGCCCCACACTGGGCGGGATGCGCCCCTGCGCCCATCCCTGGCCGGCGACGTGCCCCGCCGTGGCCGCCCGTGT
>NW_025302269.1:0-864 GCF_018294505.1 Triticum aestivum
AAGAGAGAGGGGTCGTCAACTCCGTAGTCGAACTGGTCAGCAGCAGCGTCGGTCTCGTAGTCTACCGGAGAGAAGAGGGGGAAGAAATAATGAATACAGAGCAAACAAAGCATCACAAAATATAACAAGGCAATACGCGGTGTTCGGTGTGCCCTAACGCGGTAGTAGGTGATACCGGTGAAGGGGGGAAAAACCTCCGGGAAAGTATTCCCGGTGTTTCGTGTTTTCGGGCAGAGGAGCCGGAGGGGGAAAGTTGCGGGTTCGATAGGTTAGGGGGGTGTGGCGGACGAACGGACTGCGTATCCGAATTTGTCTCGTCGTTCTGAGCAACTTTCATGTTGAAAATATTTTAATCCGGATTACGGATTAAAAGATATGATTTTTAAAAGATTTTATTAATTTCAGGAATTTAATTAATTATTTAATTAATTTCGAAAATGCTTTTATGACATCAGCATGATGTCATGCTGACATCATCAGTCAACAGGGGTTGACTGAGTCAACTTACGCGTGGGTCCAGTGGGACCCACCTGTCATACCCTGTTAGGTTAATCAGGGTTTAATTAAACTAATCACTGTTTAATTAAGCTAACATGTTAATTAGATTAATTAATCAAGGTTAATTAACTTAATTAATTAATTTAATTAATTAATTAATTAAATTTGTTGTTATTTTAATTACTGTTTTATTTTATTTTATTTTTTTTATATATACTTTTTACTCTTTTTTTTTCCTTTTTTTTTCTTTAACGTTCTGGGGGCGGGCCCCCGTGGTCAGTGGCCCATGGGGCCTTACGGGCGTCGGGTGCAGGGTGCGGTCGCCACCCGCTAACGGGCGAACCCGAGCGGCCGCCGCAGGCGCGC
>NW_025302270.1:0-864 GCF_018294505.1 Triticum aestivum
CTCGCAATTTTGGCTTATTCTGACCTGTTTCTTCGAATATTACTCACTGTTTTGGGGTCCCGAAGCGATTTCCATAGGTGTTGGTCATCAACACTGGCAGTTTTGACCGATTCTGGCCCGGTTCTTGGACTATTACTCACTGTTTTGGGGTGCCAGAGCGATTTCCATAGTTGTTGAACCCCAAGAAGCGCTTACGTGTCGGTCATCAACACTGGCAGTTTTGGCCGATTCTAGCCCGTTTCGTGGACGATTACTCACTATTTGGGGTTCCCGGAGTGATTTCCATGATTAACGAACCATGGGGTGCGTTTACGTGTCGGTGATCAATACTGGTAGTTTTGGCCGATTCTGACCCGTTTCTTGGATTATTACTCACTGTTTTTGGGTCCCGAAGCGATTTCCATAATTGTTGAACCCCAAGGTCCGCTGACGTGTCGGTCATCAACACTGGCAGTTTTGGCCGATTCTGGCCCGTTTTGTGGACTACTACTCACTATTTTGGGGTCCCGGAGTGATTTCCACGATTAACGAACCCTGGAGTGCGTTTACGTGTCGGTCATCAACAATCACAATTTTGGCCGATTCTGACCCGTTTCTTGGATTATTACTCACTGTTTTGGGGTCGCAAAGCGATTTCCATAGTAGTATAACCCCAAGGTGCGCTTACATGTCGGTCATGAACATTGGCCGTTTTGGCCGATTCTGGCCCGTTTCATGGACTATTACTCAATGCTTTGGGGTCCAGGAGTGGTTTCCATGGTTACCAAACCCTCGAGTGCGTTTACGTCTCGGTCGTAAACACTCGCTCTTTTGGCCAATTCTGGCCTGTTTCATGGACTATTACTTACTATTTTGGGGTCCTAG
>NW_025302271.1:0-864 GCF_018294505.1 Triticum aestivum
ACGCTGCCCCGCCACCTTGATGCGACCCCGCCGCCCGGACGCCGCCCCGTCCACACCACCGTCGCAGAATATAACCGCTGCAGAACGCGGTGAGGTCTCATCTTCCCGTTTCGATTCATCCCATACTGAACACCTCCATCCTTACCTGTATGGTTGTATCTCAAATTCCTCATGGGTGATGAATGATTTTCTAGGTTCGCGTAGTTTACATTTGCTTTTTTAGTGTGGTTGATTCCATGTGTAAATGGACTTGTTGGGAAAATTTGCCGCAGTATTTACTATTGTAGATGTATGTGAGCTTACCTTTGCTCTTCCCATATGTACACTGTTCTTTTCTAAGAATTTCATGATCAAGTTTGTGGTGTTTTATAGCGTGCTGATGCTCTCTTAATCCCTAGGGAATTAGTACTTCTCATGTTGAAGCCTAGAACTGGCAGTAATACGAACATATGACATATTTTTGTTCCAATTGGCAATAGTAGGAAAACATTCATTTTGATTCACTTGGATAATAAATAGTATTATAACTATTTTTTCATGAAATAATATTAATTATAAAAAAATGTTGCAACGACCGAAAATGCAGCTTTCGAGAGGTTGTGGAATAGCATAATTTTCCCATTTAGATTTTCTCCAGGGCCTAAGTGAAATTCCATTTTTCAAAACTGAATTGTAATTAAGAATGTCAAATGTATGGTTATAGTGTGGGTCTGACCTTGTTTAATTTCTGCAATTCTTGTATATGATATTCTTTGGTGTGTATTGCATTCTCATCGTGGTTTCGCAGGGCGCCGCCGCCTCGACGCTGCCCCGCCGCCCCGACGCCGCCCCGACGCCGCCCCGACCCCACCCGGACCTCGTCCC
>NW_025302272.1:0-864 GCF_018294505.1 Triticum aestivum
CTAAGACAGGGTGGCAGTGGTGTCACGTGCTCGTCTCGGCGTCCATCGTCGCTACCGCGACGACGTCCGCATGGACTGGCGTTACGCTAAGACAGGGTGGGAATGGTGTCACGTGCTCGTCTCGGCGTCCGTCATCGCTACCGCGACGACGTCCGCCTCGACTCGCGTTACGCTAAGACAGGGTGGGAATGGTGTCATGTGCTCGTCTCGGCGTCCGTCGTCGCTACCGCGACGACGTCCGCCTCGACTCGCGTTACGCTAAGACAGGGTGGCTGTCAGGACCCCGACTCGATGTCACATCGATCTAGCTGGTAACACCTCATATCACTTTGCGGCCTCACGCACGGTATTCCCACGGGTGTCGTCTTACCTTTTCCCGGGACCGTTTGCGCCTTTTGGCTCACGTATATGATAGTGTCGCTAGCATCCATATGATAAGGAGCCCGGGCTGACATGACTAGTCGTAAACCCAATGTGGCACAGACTTACAGGGACAGGCATCCATGACCCAGCTTCGAACGTGTCGGTCATCAGCAAGTGGGTCCGGGCTGTAGCACTGGGCTAGCAGGACTCCGGTAAACCGGGCTGTAGCGGGCTAACAGGACTCCGGTACTCAAAGCGTGACATTTCCCCGAAGGGACAGACACAGGAACGAAGAAGGACACATGCCGGCCAGCCTAAGTGCTCCAGAGCAGTAGCAAGCTACCATGGCTCAGCGGTAACACTAGGAGACATTTCCCGGTAAGAGAGGCTACTAAAGATAAACAACTAGGTAGTCAGATCCCACACATACCAAGCATTTCAATCATACACACAATATGCTCGATATGTGCAAATACAACGAAGCATCACAACATGACTCTA
>NW_025302273.1:0-864 GCF_018294505.1 Triticum aestivum
CCACCATATTCCTCGATAATACTGTAGCGGAGTTTAGGCGAAGCCCTGCTGCTGTAGTTCATCAAGATCATCACCACGCCGTCGTGCTGACGAAACTCTTCCCCGACACTTTGCTGGATCGGAGTCCGGGGATCGTCATCGAGCTGAACGTGTGCTCGAACTCGGAGGTGCCGTAGTTTCGGTGCTTGATCGGTTGGATCGAGAAGACGTACGACTACTTCCTCTACGTCGTGTCATCGCTTCCGCAGTGAGTCTGCGTTGGGTACATAGACAATACTCTCCCCTCGTTGCTATGCATCACATGATCTTGCGTGTGCGTAGGAATTTTTTTGAAATTACTATGAAACCCAACAGTGGCATCCGAGCCAGGTTATTGATGTTGATGTTATATGCACGAGTAGAACACAAGTGAGTTGTGGACGATACAAGTCATACTGCCTACCAGCATGTCATATTTTGGTTCGGCGGTATTGTTGGACGAGACGACCCAGACCAACCTTACGCGTACGCTTACGCAAGACCGGTTCCCTCGACGTGCTTTGCACAGAGATGGCTTGCGGGCGACTGTCTCTCCAACTTTAGTTGAACCAAGTATGGCTACGCCCGGTCCTTGCGAAGGTTAAAACGGAGTCTATTTGACAAACTATCGTTGTGGTTTTGATGCGTAGGTGAGATTGGTTCTTACTTAAGCCCGTAGCAGCCACGTAAAACAAGCAACAACAAAGTAGAGGACGTCTAACTTGTTTTTGCAGGGCATGTTGTGATGTGATATGGTCAAAGCATGATGCTGAATTTTATTGTATGAGATGATCATGTTTTGTAACCGAGTTATCGGCAACTGGCAGGAGCCATATGGTTGTCGCT
>NW_025302274.1:0-864 GCF_018294505.1 Triticum aestivum
GACGAGCACGTGACATCACTGCCATCCTATCTTAGCGTAACGCGAGTCGAGGCGGACGTCGTCGCGGTAGCGATGATAGACGCCGGGGCGAGCACGTGACACCACTGTCACCCTATCTATCTTAGGGTAACGCGAGTCGAGGCGGACGTCCTCGCGGTAGCGGCGATGGACGCCGAGACGAGCACGTGACTCCACTGCCACCCTGTCTATCTTAGGGTAACGCGAGTCGAAGCGGACGTCATCGCGGTAGCGCGAGTCGAGGCGAACGTCGTCGCGGTAGCGACGACGGACGCCGAGACGAGCACGTGACACCACTTCCACCCTGTCTATCTTAGGGTAACGCGAGTCGAGGCGGACGTCGTCGCGGTAGCGACGAAGGATGCCGAGACGACCACGTGACACCACTGCCACCCCGTCTATCTTAGGGTAACGCGAGTCGAGGCGGACGTTGTCGCGGTAGAGACGACGGACGCCAAGACGAGCACGTGACACCACTGCCATCATGTCTTAGCGTAACGCGAGTCGAGGCGGACGTCGTCGCGGTAGCGACGATGGACGTCGAGACGAGCACGTGACACCACTGCCACCCTGTCTATCTTAGGGTAACGCGAGTCGAGGCGGACGTCGTCGCGGTAGCGACGACGGATGCCAAGACGAGCACGTGACATCACTGCCATCCTGTCTTAGGGTAACGCGAGTCGAGGCGGACGTCGTCGCAGTAGCGACGACGGACGCCGAGACGAGCACGTGACACCACTGCCACCCTGTCTATCTTAGGGTAACGCGAGTCGAGGCGGACGTCGTCGCGGTAGCGACGATGGACGCCGAGACGAGCACGTGACACCACTGCCACCCTGTCTATCT
>NW_025302275.1:0-863 GCF_018294505.1 Triticum aestivum
AGAGCTAGTTCAACTCTAGTGCAAAAATATTTGTACTAGGCTATAGAGCTACCTCAACTCTAGTGTAAAATTATTTGAACTAGCTTCCAGAGCTAATTCAACTCTAGTGTAAAATTATTTGTACTAGACTATAGAGGTAGTTCAACTCTAGTGTAAAATTATATGTACAATTTCTAGAGATAGTTCAACTCTAGTGTAAAGTTATTTGAACTAGCTTATAGAGCTAGTTCAACTCTATTGTAAAAAAATTGTACTATGCTATAGCGCTAGTTCAACTCTAGTGTAAATTTAGTTTAACAATCTTATAGAGCTAGTTCAACTCTAGTGTAAAATTATTTAAACTAGCTTATAGAGCTAGTTCAACTATAGTGTAAAATTATTTGTACTAGACTATACAGCTAGTTCAACTCTAGTACAAAATTTTATGTTAAGCTTATAGAGCTAGTTCAACTCTAGTGTAAAATTATTTGAACTAGCTTATAGAGCGAGTTCAACCGTAGAATAAAATGATTTGTACAAGCTTATAGAGCTAGTTCAACTCTAGTGTAAAATTATTTGAACTAGCTTATAGAGCTAGTTCAACTATAGTGTAAAATTATTTGTACTAGACTATAGAGCTAGTTCAACTCTAGTGCAAAATTTTATATTAACCTTATAGAGCTAGTTCAACTCTAGTGTAAAATTATTTGAACTAGCTTATAAAGCGAGTTCATCCATAGAATAAAATGATTTGTACAAGCTTATAGAGCTAGTTCAACTCTAGTGTATGATTATTTGAACTAGCTTATGCAGCTAGTTCAACTCTAGTGTAAAATTATTTGTACTAGGCTATAGAGCTAGTTCAACTGTAGTATAAAATTATT
>NW_025302276.1:0-863 GCF_018294505.1 Triticum aestivum
GCCGCCGCCGCCGTTTGCCGCCGCCCCCTCGCCGCCCCTCGCCCTCCCCGAGCATCCCGCACCCCATCGCCCCCGCCGCCCTCGCCGGAGCCCCGCCGGAGCCGCCCCCGACGAGGTACTGCCTCGCCTCGTTCGTTGCCGGTTTTTGTTAAAAAAACCCTTCGTTTTAAAAAAAACCCCTAGATCGGTTTTTTTTCGGTTTTATTATTTTGCGAGCGTTCACCGAACCGTTCGTTTTAACGAACGCGTTCGTCGGTTTTTCTCTGTTAACAAACGTCCGTTCTTTAACCGTTCGTCCGTTTTTCTTTTTCGTCGGAGTTTTTCCGTTATTTTCTCAGATTCGATTTCTGATCGAATCTTCGTTTCTGTTTAACTTCTCGCTCGTTTATCGGAATCAGGCGATTCAAGCGCCTAGAGTTTCGTCTCGAAATTCTCTTTCCGTTTAACCTACTCAAACAAGATTTTGCTACAGTAAAATTTGACCTAGATCCAGATTAGTAAACGAAGCTTGTTTCTTTCGCAGTTTGACTTTCGTTGCTTCTTTCGAGTTGATTCTTTTTGCAAACCGGAGTTCTTAAGTTGAACTTTCTGGTTGGATCTTTCATTCGAGTTTTACCTGTGCATTAGATGAGTACTGATTGTATGCTTGTTTGTTTGCGATGGAGTACCCGGAGTGTGCCGCTTGTTACTTCGAATCGCTAGGTTTTGCGGATCATCAGCAAGGCAAGTAACACTTTGATCATATACCTTCCATACCCAGTTTTTATTGCATTAGATCTATTCCTCAAACAATTGCATGATTAGGATCTAATTAAATTGTGGGTATTGGGAAGTAGTTGAGGTAGTGCCTATTACCTGTTTTA
>NW_025302277.1:0-863 GCF_018294505.1 Triticum aestivum
GAGTGTCTCAAAACTCTTCCTAGCTCAAACGGACAGGATGGGCACGAAATTTTTTCGACCAATTTTTTTTTTTTCGACTGCCCGGACCCAAAAACTGGAAACGGGTCAAAAAAAAAACTTCCTATAATGGCACCTGTCTCAAAACACTCAGAAACACCTAAAAATAGGATAGCCAGAATTTTTTTCGAAAAATGCGTTTTCGAAAAATTTTGGGCCTAAACGGAGCGTGGCTACCCGACTCTTTTTTTTCCGAAACCTACTCCGGCAAGGAAACACGAGTCGGAATCTAGATGGATCTCGAAAACAAACCTAATATGCAAGGAACTCGGATTGGTGGTGGATATATGGTGGTGGTATATGGCAGCGGTGGTGGTAGCGGTGGTAGTATATGGATATGGATCGGTGGTGGTATATGGACACGGATTGGTGGTGGTATATGGATACGGATTCGGAGCGGTGGCGGATAAGCGGTGGTGGTAGATGGCAGGGGCGATGATGATGGTGCGGCGGCGGCGTGACAACTTATGACTAGAACTCGAAACTCTAAAAGACTAGACTCTAAGACCAGCAACTAGACACGACGATGCAACCGCAAATTCAACAAAGCAAAACCCTAAAAAGATTATGCAAAGGCTCAGATTGGTTCGGATATGATGAACTAACCCTAATTTTTTTTGTGGCTTTTTCGTGGACTGTAGGTATGAAGAACAGACTCGATCTAAACTACGAAAAACTGTAAAATCTCACCGAGCAACCTGGAAATCTGATACCACTTGATAGAGGCAGAGGTGTCCCGTCTTTCGATGAGATGATGGATATCGCTTTGGTGGAAGTCGACTTTGACGATCCGACTACGAACGTGC
>NW_025302278.1:0-863 GCF_018294505.1 Triticum aestivum
TCTAGTGTAAAATCATTTGAAATAGGCTATAGAACTAGTTGAACTCTAGTGTAAAATCATTTGTATTAGGCTATAGAGCTAGGTCAACTCTATTGTAAAATTATTTTAACTAGCTTATAGAGCTAGTTCAACTCTAGTGTAAAATTATTTGAACTAGCTTATAGAGCTAGTTCAACTCTAGTGTAAAATTATTTGTACTAGGCTATAGAGCTAGAGCAACTCTAGTGTAAAATTGTTTCAACTTGCTTATAGAGCTAGTTCAACTCTAGTGTAATATTATTTGTACTAGGCTATAGAGCTAGTTCAATTCTAGTGTAAAATTATTTGAACTAGCTTATAGAGCTAGCTCAACTCTAGTGTAAAATTATTTCAACTAGCTTATAGAGCAAGTTCAATTGTAGTGTAAAATTATTTGTACTAGACTATAGAGCTAGTTCAATTCTAGTGTAAAATTATTTGAACTAGCTTATATAGCTAGCTCAACTCTAGTGTAAAATTATTTCAACTAGCTTATAGAGCAAGTTCAATTGTAGTGTAAAATTATTTCTACTAGGCTATAGAGCTAGTTCAACTCTAGTGTAAAATTATTTGAACTAGCTTATAGAGCTAGTTCAACTCTAGTGTAAAATTATTTGTACTAGGCTATAGAGCTAGTGCAACTCTAGTGTAAAATTATTTCAACTTGCTTATAGAGCTAGTTCAACTCTAGTGTAAAATTATTTAAACTAGCTTATAGTGCTAGTTAACCTCTAGTATAAAATTATTTGTACTAGGCTATAGAGCTAGTTCAACCCTAGTGTAAAATTATTTGAACTAGCTTATAGAGCTAGTTAAACTCTAGTGTCAAATTATTTGAACTAGAG
>NW_025302279.1:0-863 GCF_018294505.1 Triticum aestivum
GCAGCAGAGCTTCTGGCGCCGTGTGACTCGATGGAGAGGACGACGACGTCGTGGCGGAGCTCGGGAGCGCGTCGGAGAGGAGAGGGGGTGGCGGTGGTCGCGGCAACGGCGAACGGCGGCGATGGGCGTGTTCGGTGGCGAGAGAGAGGGGTCCAGGGGAGATGATGAGGGGGAGGGAGAGCGAGAGGGGCCCGGGGGGGTGCGTGGCGATGCCAGGAGAGTCTAGGGCGAAGCGGCAAGCAGGAGGTGGCCGTCGGTGGCCGTGCGCGTGCTGGCGCGCCGTGGGCACACGCCCTCCTGCCCACTGGCAGGAGGTTGAAGACAGTAGGAGTGAGGAGGAGGTGGGCTGGGCCTAGCTGGGCCGGTCCTGTTGGGCCACCAGGTAAGCGCCAGGTAAGATGCTTTGTTTTATATTTCTGTTCTGTTTTATTTTTATTAATTTATTTTGCCACTGTTTTGAATTTTAAAAATAATTCAAACAATGCCAAAAACTCCTCTGAATATTTTATAATGCTGGATGGACTTTTCCAAAAGCTTATAAAATATTTCAGGGGTATTTAAATTATATTCTAATTATATGAATATAATTCAAATTCAAATAGCTAATGAATTAAATCCAAAGTCCCAAAAATAATTCCTTAAAAATGTTCAATATTTTGGTTGGGACCAGAACCCTTACCAAAAATTATCAAACATTTAAGAAGAGCATTTTGGAGCAATGAATGAGATTTCTAGGGTTTTTGCCCCTCTTTTATTTAAGTTTTTGAGGCTTCCAACAATCCTCAACTCATGTTTCAGAAATTTAAATATGATGCCTGGATGAAGATGCAACTATTTACAAACAATATTCTAGGGCTGTGACA
>NW_025302280.1:0-863 GCF_018294505.1 Triticum aestivum
CCCCTCTCCTCTCCAGCTCCTCCCCCTCGCACGCCCCAGCCATGGCCGACGCCATCGCCGCCACCCCCTCGCCGTAGCCACGCCCTCCGTCCACCCCACGCCGTGCCACCGTGTCCAGGAGCTTCGCCGCCGTCCACTTCATCGAGCTAGCCGAGCCCCGTGTGCTCGAGCGGCCCGAGACCACCGCACCGACCTCGCCCGAGCTCGCCGTCGCCGGAGATCCCTTTCAACGCCGTCGCTGCCTCAGCTCGTCCCCGACCCCGCCGGTGGCCTCTACGGGAGCGTTGTGAGCCTAGCTACTCCTCCGACCCTCTCTCTCTCATTCCCGAGCCGTGTAGCCACCGCACGAGGATCACACGCCCGCACCGTCGCGGACCTCGTCGCCGACGTGCTTCCGGCCACACTCCGGCCACAAGTTGGTGTCCATCTTGCTCACCGAGTCCCACAGCACCTAGCTAGCCACTCCACGAGCCTCACCGACCCCTCTAGCGCCAAGTTCATCCTCGACCGAACCCCGGTGGCCGCCAAAGTCGTCGCCGGCGCCAACTCCGGCCACCCCGACCCCAACGGACTCCGCCAAGAGCTGCGGGTTGTCCTCAGCTCCACTCCGGTGGTCTCCGCGGTCCATTTGGTGGCCGAAATGGCCAAAACCACTTCCGCCGCCGCGTCGGGCTCGCCGGCGGCTAAACGCCGGCAGCCGACTTTGACTTTGACCACGGGTGGGCCCTGGTTGACTCCCCTGAGTCAATGACAGGTGGGGCCCAGCCCTGCTAATTATACAGGATTAGTTTTAATTAAATCTTAATTAAAATAATCACCCTGACATGCGGGACCCACTGTCAGGTTTGACCCAGACCTGTTCC
>NW_025302281.1:0-863 GCF_018294505.1 Triticum aestivum
TGAATGGCCATGTGTTGGCATGAGGATGGGTACGATGGCAGTGTTGTAGCATGCCAGTCTTACGCCAGACTATGTGACTTCAGTGTCAAACCATATCGGTCCAGTACCTATCATTTCCTTCCTTGTACTACCACATGTTTTCCGCAAGGAATATGGTTTAGTAAGTTGCAAACCACTTTCATGGTACACACCAAAGAGGAGAGGCCGTGATGATGGTTCCATGGCCCTGGATTAAAGCCAGTCATCCGGTCAGGGGGCATGGGTGTTTCCGGTTGGGACCGAGAGGGGGGCACCCCTTAGAGCACGCGTATATAAATTTGATCCCATGCTATTCGAGATTGTGATCTCCCCGTCTCAAAAGTTTTTCTTGGACGATGACTAGGGTGATTCCTAGCATCGAGAGGTAGGATGGGTGTGTACCGGTTAGCTGTGTTTTCTTCCGAAATACCATAAACGGAACTAGTCCTTCGTGACTACGGAAATCCGTTGACTGTGGGAAAAATTTTGTACAAACTCTGCAGAGTCATATATTCCTCCAAATCATCTCTTCCATGTCAAGTTTCGTTCCATCTTATCCTAATCAATTGTCAGCTTTGATGACAGAGACTCCGGTGAATAGCATGAGTGCTAAGTCCGATTGAATGATTATCCCTGTGGATGGACTAACCCGTTTATTCTCATGGATTGAATGTTTACTATGAGTATTGTTTACTGGTGAATTTAAAGCCCTTTCTGCGATGTCGCTCAGACGTCCGACTGTGGCATTTCTTTTAAAGCCCTTTCTCCGATGTCGCTCAGACGTCCGACTGTGGCATTTCATTTAAAGCCCTTTCTGCGATGTCGCTCAGACGTCCGACTGTGGC
>NW_025302282.1:0-863 GCF_018294505.1 Triticum aestivum
CGAGACGCCTCTCCGGTCAATAACCAACAGCGGGATCTGGATACCCATGTTGGCTCCCACATGTTCCACGATGATATCATCGGATGAACCACGGTGTCGAGGATTCAATCAATCCGTATGCAATTCCCTTTGTCAATCGGTATGTTACTTGCCCGAGATTCGATCGTCGGTATCCCAATACCTTGTTCAATCTCGTTACCGGCAAGTCTCTTTACTCGTACCGCAATGCATGATCCCGTGACTAACGCCTTAGTCATATTGAGCTCATTATGATGATGCATTACCGAGTGAGCCCAGAGATACCTCTCCGTCACACGGAGTGACAAATCCCAGTCTCGATCCGTGCCAACCCAACAGACACTTTCGGAGATACCCGTAATGCACCTTTATAGTCACCCAGTTACGTTGTGACGTTTGGCACACCCAAAGCACTCCTACGGTATCCGGGAGTTGCACGATCTCATGGTCCAAGGAAAAGATACTTGACATTGGAAAAGCTCTAGCAAACGAAACTACACGATCTTTTATGCTATGCTTAGGATTGGGTCTTGTCCATCACATCATTCTCCTAATGATGTGATCCCATTATCAATGACATCCAATGTCCATAGTCAGGAAACCATGACTATCTGTTGATCAACGAGCTAGTCAACTAGAGGCTTACTAGGGACACGTTGTGGTCTATGTATTCACACATGTATTACGATTTCCGGATAACACAATTATAGCATGAACAATAGACAATTATCATGAATAAGGAAATATAATAATAACCATTTATTATTGCCTCTAGGGCATATTTCCAACATGGGCGGCGGCGGGGCGGCGGCTCCGGGCGGCGGCGGGGCGGCGTCGGCGCGGGC
>NW_025302283.1:0-863 GCF_018294505.1 Triticum aestivum
ATTCAGATTCGGACTGCACAGACATACCTGACTCAAAATGTCAACAACTTTTTCATACGGACTCCGAATTGGGTGATTCTTTTTTTGTTGGAAACTAGATTTCGTGCTCTTTCCAACACAATTGGATTCACCTTCAAATTCGTCCGGAGCGTTGAGTTGTGGACGAAACAATCTGATGCTGCAGCAGAATCCGAGTCAAACTACAAGTCCAAAGGTGTTACATCACCTCCACTTGGGCCCATTGGCCTTGTACGACCTAGATTTAGTTTTAGGCTGCCTTGGGACGTCCTCCCACCTCCTTGGCCGCCACCCCTTGCTCCTATATAAGTAGATCCATCTAGTAGCTTTTTCCTTGGGATTTGTTTAGTTAAAAGTTAGCCAACGCAACTTCGTGTACTTCGTTTGTGTCCAACGACCAGACCAAGACCGCTTTCGGATCCCACCTTTATCAATACTTCATACATATTTGCAATATTCAGATTGCTTTTATCATATTCTTGCTCGTTCTATCCAAGTTCCTTGCTTATTAGGTTTGTTTTCGGGATCAATCTAGATCCCGATTCGAGTTTCCTTGCCGGAGTAGGTTTCGGAAAAAAAAAAGAGTCGGGTAGCCACGCTCCGTTTAGGCCCAAATTTTTTCGAAAACGCATTTTTCGAAAAAATTTCTGGCTATCCTATTTTTAGGTGTTTCTGAGTGTTTTGAGACAGGTGCCATTATAGGAAGTTTTTTTGACCCGTTTCCAGTTTTTGGGTCCGGGCAGTCAAAAAAAAAAAATTGGTCAAAAAAAAAATTTCGTGCCCATCCTGTCAGTTTGAGCTAAGAAGAGTTTTGAGACACTCGCCATTATAGTGATTTTTCGCAA
>NW_025302284.1:0-863 GCF_018294505.1 Triticum aestivum
GACTAGGGCAGCCTGCACCACCTGCAGCAGCGGAAGATAGGAGGGGACTGGAAGCGGCTCGAGTGGCTGATTGCCGCCCTGACCCAGGACGCGGCAATGATCGAGTGGCAGCACTACGCAACTACCGCCGGGCCCGGGGACTTTGTTTCAAATGTGGGGAACGTCGGGGTCAAGGCCACCAGTGTGGAGCCACAGTCCAATTGCATGTAGTGGAAGAACTGCTCGAGTTACTGCAAGCTGAAGTTCAGGACATACAAGATGCAGAACCCGACTCGGACGAAGAGGTGCTAATGTCAATCTCCAAAATAGCTACTACAGGACTGACCACAGCACGCACGGTGCGTTTGCTCGGCAGGATAGATGGGCAGGCAGTCCTAATCCTTGTTGACTCGGGTAGCTCGCACAGCTTCATCTGTGAAGAAGTGGCAGCTAATTTGGCAGATCGTGTGCACCAGATGACCCCAATGTCTGTGAAGATTGCCGATGGAGGAATGCTTTCATGCTGAGGATACATCCCCGTCTGTACGTGGGTGACACAAGGACACGAGTTTACCACGGATCAGTCTATGGCGGTCACAAACTACGTGGCCAACGGCGGGTGCCTCGCGGAGTTCCGGGCGGCCATGATCAAGTGCGACCCCATCTGGGATCACGATGCCGCCAAGCGCCGCGTCGCGTGCATCGGCGCCACCAAGGCGCTGCGAGAGTGCTTCGGCCGCAACCCCGACTACTTCGAGCACCACTACATCAAGCGCCTGGACAGCGGCCTCGACCAGGACGTTGGCTGGCAGGAGGACGCCGGCAAGTTCAGGTGGTGGACCGGCGTGAGGAGAAGCTAGCCATTGCATTACGTAATTAGCATC
>NW_025302285.1:0-863 GCF_018294505.1 Triticum aestivum
GTGAGTAATAGTCCATGAAACGGGTCTGAATCGGCCAAAACTATGAGTGTCGATGACCGACAGGTAAACGCACCCCAGGGTTCGTTACTCGTGGAAATCACTCCGGGAACCTAAAACAGTGAGTAATGGTCCATATAACGGGCCAGAATTGGACAAAACTGCGAGTGTTGATGACCGACACGTAAGCACACCTTAGGTTTAACAACTATGGAAATCGCTTTGGGGCCCCAAAAATGGTGAGTAATAGTCCACGAAACGGGTCAGAATCGGCCAAAACTGCGAGCGTTGATGAACGACACGTATACGCACCCCAGGGTTCATTACTCGTGGAAATTACTCCGGGACCCCAAAACAGTGAGTAATAGTCCATGAAACGGGCCAGAATCGGCCAAAACTGTGAGTGTTGATGACCAAGACGTAAGCGCACCTTGGGGTTCAACAACTATGGAAATCGCTTTGGGACTCCAAAATGGTGAGTAATAGTCCACGAGACGGGTCAGAATTGGCCAAAACTGCGAGTATTGATGACCGACACATAATCGCACCCCAGGGTTCGTTACTCGTGGAAATCAGTCCGGGACCCCAAAACAGTGAGTAATAGTCCATGAAACGGGCCAGAATCGGCCAAAACTATGAGTGTCGATGACCGACAGGTAAATGCACCCCAGGGTTCGTTACTCGTGAAAATCACTCCGGGAACCTAAATCAGTGACTAATAGTCCACGAAATGGGCCAGAATCTGACAAAACTGCGAGTGTTGATGACCGACACGTAAGCGCACCTTGGGTTTCAACAACTATGGAAATTGCTTTGGGGCCCCAAATCGGTGAGTAATAGTCCATGAAACGGGTCAGAATCGGCCA
>NW_025302286.1:0-863 GCF_018294505.1 Triticum aestivum
ATGTGTTGGGAATCGTAGCATAATTTAAAATTTTCCTACGCTCACCAAGATGCATCTATGGAGTCTACTAGCAACGAGGGGAAAGGAGTGGATCTACATACCCTTGTAGATCGCGAGCGGAAGCGTTCCAATGAACGTGGATGACGGAGTCGTACTCGCCGTGATCCAAATCACCGATGACCGAGTGCCGAACGGACGGCACCTCCGCGTTCAACACACGTACGGTGCAGCGACGTCTCCTCCTTTCTTGATCCAGCAAGGGGGAGGAGAGGTTGATGGAGATCCAACAGCACGACGGCGTGGTGGTGGATGTAGCGGCTCTCCGGCAGGCCTTCGCCGAGCTTCTGCGCGCGAGAGAGAGGTGTTGCAGGGGAGGAGGGAGGCGCCAAAAGCTGTAGTGTGCTGCCCTCCCTCCCCCCCCTTTATATAGGCCCCCAAGGGGGGTGCGCAGCCCTTGGAGATGGGATCTCCAAGGGGGGGCGGCGGCCAAGGGGGAAGGGGTTGCCTTGCCCCCCAAGGCAAGGGGAAACTCCCCCCTAGGGTTCCCAACCCTAGGCGCATGGGGGGGAGGCCCAAAGTGGCGCCCCAGCCCATTAGGGGCTGGTTCCCCTCCACTTTCAGCCCACGGGGCCCTCCGGGACAGGTGGCCCCACCCGGTGGACCCCCGGGACCCTTCCGGTGGTCCCGGTACAATACCGATAACCCCCGAAACTTTCCCGGTGGCCAAAACTGGACTTCCTATATATAATTCTTCACCTCCGGACCATTCCGGAACCTCTCGTGACGTCCGGGATCTCATCCGGGACTCCGAACAACTTTCGGGTTTCCGCATACATATATCTCTACAACCCTAGCGTCACCGG
>NW_025302287.1:0-863 GCF_018294505.1 Triticum aestivum
CACGAACCGGTACTAAAGGTCCCATTTTCAAACTCTAACCCCCCCCCCCGGGATCGCCTTTTCAGTTTTAAAAAAAATAAAAGAAAATAATGGAAATGTCAAAAAAATAAAAGAAAATAAGTTTCTCATGTGATATGTGGTCTAGTTGTTGGGAAAATTTGCAAATGTGAATTTTGACTTTATTTGCAAAATCTCTCTGAAATTTGTAAAAATGGGCATAACTTAGATGATTTGGAATGATGAGGGGTGATAAAAGAATAAATTGAGAAGTGATGAGGGGTGGTGATTAGAGACTAGAGGTTAAAATAATTCAGAAATTTGAAAAAAAAATTCAATTTTTTTTTTAAAAACCTGTGGCGGCCTTTAGTCGCGGTTAGCCACAAGAACCGCGACTAAAGGTCCTCCGCCCCGACGGCCACCTGGCGCCCACGTGGACGGGCCTTTAGTCGCGGTTCTTAAGCAACCGCGACTAAAGGGGGGGGGCCTTTAGTCGCGCCCGCTCGGTCGCGGTTGCGCAACCGCGACTAATGGCAGTTGCGAACCGCGACCAAAGGCCCTTTTTCCACCAGTGAAAGATGTCAATGGCACACACTTTATATAGGGGTGGAAAGTTTTTGAGAAGAGGCAAGCACAATTGGATTAGTGACAATGAGGTTGCCTCAAGAAATATGCACCCATCAAGGGTAAAAGGTAGCTGGAAACAAGTGGACGGGGTTGTACTTGATAGATTAAATTATTTATGTCAATTTGCATGTGCTATATAGAGAAGTACACATGCATCATCGTGTACGGGAGGCATTTTAAATAAATTTAACCTATGTTTCAATTGTCGCGCGTGCATATCCTCAGAGAGAGAGAGAGAG
>NW_025302288.1:0-863 GCF_018294505.1 Triticum aestivum
TTTAGATAAAAAGGATCCTCCACAATCGAATATCTATTTATGAGCTTGGGCTCATCTGCAACTGGTGAACAGCATTATAACTGTGATGTGTACATATTATTATAACTGCGATGTGTGAAATAAATCAATTTCATATCACTGACATACACAATAAGTAGTGTCCCACACATCTCTGCCGTGATGGTACATGGCATACATTATCTCTTTACCCACTTTCCCACCCATATTAACATCCACTAACCTATATAAACCTTCAGTGGTTTGCTCATGAATTTCATATTCTACACTCCACGCTTACACCTTAGCATGAATATAATATGTTTTCTTACACATCACAAAATTAGATGATTAGTTACAAGTGTGTGTCAATACTATATTCATTTAATGCTTAAAATATGACGAAGTGTTCTGAGAATGAAAGGCATCAGGATATATGATATGTTGGAGTGTGAGAAAGTGGGCTGAAGAAATGACAACTCGTTGAGAAATTCCTTTAGATCCGGTGTGATATTACGATGTATTAGGAGTACAACTGCCGATCCCTGTACACCATCTATCAAATCATTGTAGTGCCGTGGGTGTAAATCATTGTAGGTTTCTAGAAGTTCATAGGTTTGTCTCCCATTTTTAGACTCGCTCCCTCGCGTCGCCCTCTCGAGGGCGACCAAACCCCCCCCCCCCCTGCCTCCTTTCCTTCTTGTTTCCTGTCCTCGCCGCCGCGGGAGACCGGCGCCGGGTCCCCCGCGCGGACGCCGATGAGGGTGGCGGCGAGGCCCTCGGCCGCGACGCCACTTGGGCTCGGGCCTAGGGTTTGAGGCGGCGGCCTCTGCTGGTGAGGGCGGCGTCGTCCTAGCGGCGGGCAG
>NW_025302289.1:0-863 GCF_018294505.1 Triticum aestivum
GAGGAGGAGCTCACCGGAGAGGAGGGAGAAGAAACCGTGAGGGGAGGGGAGGGGAGGGGAGGAGGGAGGAGGAGGTCGCTTGAGAGGGGGAGGAGGTCGCCGGAGAGGAGGAGGGTAGTATGGTGGAGGAGAGAAGGGAAGATGGAGTGGAGGAGAGGAGGAGATGGAGTGTAGGAGAGGTGGAATGAAGAGATAAGGAGGAGAGGACCACGGCCAGCCAACCATATATACCGCATACTAATGGCGCACCGCGGGCAGGTGCGCCATTAGTAACTTTTTTTATTTTTTTGATTTATTTTGAATTTTGAAGGCGGGAAGATACTAATGGCGCACCATGGGCAGGTGCGCCATTAGTAATTTTTTTTTATTTTTTGACTTATTTTGAATTTTGAAAGAGGAAAGATACTAATCGCACACCATGGGCAGGTGCGCCATTAGTAACTTTTTTTATATTTTTTTTGACTTATTTTGAATTTTGAAGGCGGGAAGATAGTAATGGCGCACCATGGGTAGGTGCGCCATTAGTAAGTTTGAATTTTTTTTAATTTTTTTGCCTCTCCAGATCTTAAAAGCCCCGTATCTTTTTTTCTGTTAGGTTTTTGAGGATTTTGAAAATGTTTAACGGGGTTCCCCTCGTTAAATTTGGATGTAACTTTTCGAGTAGATGATTTTTCATATAAAAAACTTTTTCATCCGAGTTAGTATGCAAAAGTTATGCCCATTTTTACAAATTCTCGCAAGATTTTGCAAATGAAGTCGAAATTCATATTTGCAAGTTTTCCCAACAACTAGACCACATATCACATGGGAAACTTATTTTCTTTTATTTTTTTGACATTTTCATCATTTTCTTTTATTTTTTT
>NW_025302290.1:0-863 GCF_018294505.1 Triticum aestivum
GCGAAGCCCTGCGGGATTGCCACGCTCCTCCATCACCACCACGCCGTCGTGCTGCTGCTGGATGGAGTCTTCCCCAACCTCTCCCTCTCTCCTTGCTGGATCAAGGCGTGGGAGACGTCACCGGGCTGCACGTGTGTTGAACGCGGAGGCACCGTACTTTCGGTGCTTAGATCGGAATCAACCGCGATCTGAATCGCTACGAGTACGACTCCCTCATCCGCGTTCTTGCAACGCTTCCGCATCGCGATCTACAAGGGTATGTAGATGCACTCCCCTTCCCTTCGTTGCTAGTAAACTCCATAGATTGATCTTGGTGATGCGTAGAAAATTTTGAATTTCTGCTGCGTTCCCCAACAGTGGCATCATGAGCCAGGTCTATGCGTAGTTTCTATGCACGAGTAGAACACAAAGTAGCTGTGGGCGTTGATGTTGCCAATTCTTCTTGCCGCTACTAGTCTTATCTTGTTTCGGCGGCATTGTGGGATGAAGCGGCCCGGACCGACCTTACACGTACGCTTACGTGAGACAGGTTCCACCGACTGACATGCACTAGATGCATAAGGTGGCTAGCGGGTGTCTGTCTCTCCTACTTTAGTCGGAACGGATTCGATGAAAAGGGTCCTTATGAAGGGTAAATAGAAATTGGCAAATCACGTTGTGGTCATACGTAGGTAAGAAACGTTCTTGCTAGAAACCTACAAACCACGTAAAAAAACTTGCAACAACAATTAGAGGACGTCTAACTTGTTTTTGCAGCAAGTGCTATGTGATGTGATATGGCCAGAAGATGTGATGAATGATATATGTGATGTATGAGATTGATCATATTCTTGTAATAGGAATCACGACTTGCATGTCGATGA
>NW_025302291.1:0-863 GCF_018294505.1 Triticum aestivum
ATAGCATGTGCAAGAAAGTTAAGAGGGTTACGGCAAAAACTGGATGCACTTCGTGTACAAAGCGGACAATCTCTTTCAAAGTATCAGGATTTCATACGGAAACTCGTCTGTTACAAAGCGATTTCATTTTTTAAAACTTATTTGAACTCCTGACTTTTTGTGTGTTCAAAATGCACCATTCAAAGCCACATCATCATTTTTCAATCCTTTCTGACTTCATTTGTTATTTTTCATGCATTTACTAATTATTTTGAGCTATAAGACCATAAAATTGAAAAGCATTTCAAATGAACTCTGAAAAGGTTGAAAGTTGGCATGGTATCATCATTTCATCCACATAGCATGTGCAAGAAAGTTGAGAGGGTTACGGCAAAAACTGGATGCACTTCGTGTACAAAACGGACGATCTCTTTCAAAGTATCAGGATTTCATACGGAAACTCGTCTCTTACAAAGGGATTGCATTTTTTAAAACTTTTTTGAACTCCTGACTTTTTGTGTGTTCAAAATGCACCATTCAAAGCCACATCATCATTTTTCAACCCTTTCTGACTTCATTTGTTATTTTTCATGCATTTACTAATTATTTTGAGCTATAAGACCATAAAATTGGAAAGCATTTGAAATGAACTCTGAAAAGGTTCAAAGTTGGCATGGTATCATCATTTCATCGACATAGGATGCGCAAGAAAGTTGAGAGGGTTACGGCAAAAACTGGATGCACTTCGTGTACAAAACGGACAATCTCTTTCAAAGTATCAGGATTTCATACGGAAACTCGTTTGTTACAAAGGGATTTCATTTTTTAAAACTTATTTGAACTCCTGACTTTTTGTGTGTTCAAAATGCACCATTCAAAGCCAC
>NW_025302292.1:0-863 GCF_018294505.1 Triticum aestivum
TGCTAATTTTTTGGCTTTAGATTTTATGAACTATGCAAGTTACTCATCTATTCATCTGTCATATATGCAAAAATCAAGGGAAGTAAAAATGGATGACATATACATATACAACATGTACACCTTGTCTCTTTTGTTAGCCACATTTCAGATTAAGCAACTCCGAGGACGGCTTTATTTTCAAGAAGGGGAGGATGATGAGGACATGACTACCTTGGATATGACCAAAAATATTGCATATATGCATATTTGTCAGGTGATTTCTAGTGCAAACTATTCATTAATCTATTTATGTTATCCAGAACAAAAATACTTCACACACTTTTGTGTTTTGTCTAATTGCAGGTGTATGGGACATTTGTACAATCCACATATGAAGATAAGGAAGAAAGAGATGTTTATTTGCTGTCCAAAAAGTTCTCTCACGTCACTTTTGGCTCAAGAGAAGATAGAATCCGAGTCAAACTACAAGTCCAAAGGTGTTACATCACCTCCACTTGGGCCCATTGGCCTTGTACGACCTAGATTTAGTTTTAGGCTGCCTTGGGACGTCCTCCCACGTCCTTGGCCGCCACCCCTTGCTCCTATATAAGTAGATCCATCTAGTAGCTTTTCCGTGGGATTTGTTTAGTTAAAAGTTAGCCATTGCAACTTCGTGTACTTCGTTTGTGTCCAGCGACCAGACCAAGACCGCTTCCGGATCCCCACCATTATCAATACCTCATATATATTTGCAATATTCAGATTGTTTTATCATATTCTTGCTCGTTCTTCGATTGCTTGCAGGAATAGACCTTCGTGGTCAGGCTGACCGTGCTTCCGGCGTCGTCAGTAACCTCAGGAGATTGGTTTAGCGATTGCTAAGG
>NW_025302293.1:0-863 GCF_018294505.1 Triticum aestivum
GCCGAACTAGTGCACCTATACAATGTACCATTGTATTGGGTGTGTTGGGGACACAAGAGACTCTCTGTTATTTGGTTGCAGGGTTGTTTGAGAGAGACCATCTTCATCCTACGCCTCCTACGGATTGATAAACCTTAGGTCATCCACTTGAGGGAAATTTGCTACTGTCCTACAAACCTCTGCACTTGGAGCCCCAACAACGTCTACAAGAAGAAGGTTGTGTAGTAGACATCAAGCTCTTTTCTGGCGCTGTTGCCGGGGAGGCGAGGTAAGTGGCACTAACACCCCGCCAACTAAGCTCTTTTCTTGCGCCGTTGCTGGAGAGGTTAGCGCTTGAAGGTATATCTTTAGATCTTGCAATCGAATCTTTTTGTTTCTTGTTTTATCACTAGTTTAGTTTATAAAAGAAAACTACAAAAAATGGAATTAAGGGTACCTCATATGCTTCATCTTTTTAATGTCTTTCATGAGAATAAGGATTCTGATAATTGTGCACAAGTGCTAGAAGAAGAATTCATTAGAATGTCTGGCACTAAATATTTGAATGATGAGCATGATTGCAATGTTGTTAGTACGAATTCCTTGAATATCCATGATGCTAATGATATTTAAAGCCACGAGCTTGGGGAAGCTATGTTTGATGAAGATGAAATTTTTTGTCCCCCAAGTTTTGATGAGCAAATTAATTATGATGAAAGCATGCCACCTATTTATGATGATTATATTGATTAAAGTGGATTTGTAGAGGTCATGACTTTATTTTGTGATGAATCCACTATTTCGGAAGAGGTTCCAATTGATTATGAGAACAAAGTTGCCATCTATGATGATTATTGTGATGACTTGTATGCTATTAAAAATAA
>NW_025302294.1:0-863 GCF_018294505.1 Triticum aestivum
ATGTTGAACGCCTTCTCAAGCACAAAATTGTTCATGTTCAGTCGGACTGGGGTGGCGAGTATCGCAACCTCAACTCCTTCTTTCAGTCGCTTGGGATCACTCACCGTTTAGCATGTCCACATACACATCAGCAGAATGGTTCAGTAGAACGTAAGCATCGTCACATTGTTGAAGCTGGTCTGACTCTTTTGGCCCATGCATCTGTTCCGTTTCGTTTTTGGAGTGATGCTTTCACCACTGCATGTTTTCTCATCAATCGTACTCCCACTCGTGTTTTGAATATGAAGACTCCCATTGAAGTTCTCCTTAATGAACAACCGGACTACACCTTTCTCAAGGTGTTTGGGTGTGCTTGCTGGCCCCATCTCCGTCCATATAACAAGCGTAAGCTCGAGTTTCGTTCCAAGAAGCGTGTTTTTCTTGGTTATAGCTCTCTTCATAAAGGATACAAATGTCTTCATGTGCCCACTAATCGTGTCTACATCTCTCGGGATGTTGTGTTTGATGAGTATGTTTTTCCCTTTGCCAAACTTCCTGTGTCCACTACCGAGCCACCTGTCATGCATTCATCCTCTATTGCTTCTAACCAATTTGATGATGTTGCATATTCTCCTCTATTGTTGCCTAACCATGGTGCAGGCACTGGTCGTGGGGCTCGTTTGGAGATTCTGGAAGTGCCATCTTCCTCTTCGTCGTCATTGCCTTCATCCTCGGCACCTTCTGTTGTGCATGAGGAGCACATGGCGCCCCTGCATGGCCTCAATTTCCGTGCTCATGCACGGCCGATCGACGTCCTGGCCCGGTCGCCTCTGGCTTCTGGGCTGCCTTCGCCATCGTCGCGCCCTGCAACCCCGCCGACTTGG
>NW_025302295.1:0-863 GCF_018294505.1 Triticum aestivum
CCACCGGCACCTGGAGGTGGGAAACGGATGCGTCGGGTCTACACGGATGGGGTCTTGCTGTGCCTTTGGCCCGGATATTGCTCCAAAGTGTTCCTATGGGCTGACCTAACACAACCGGGTGGAGAGTTCCACTGGTGAAAGCCCGTCCGTGCAAAGTCAAAGAGCTAGATCCCATGGTCAAACGCTACAGGGTTAGGCGGGACGGGGCCCCTGGGGGGGTAGCAATGCGACCGGAGCATCGCACCGGGCCCTCATACATGCCGTACCGTGTGGTGGCACGTCCGAAGAGGCGGCACGCGTCTCCGGGGTGTGGCCCCCTCACGGACGGCGATGACACAGTAGTAGATGTTCTGCGGTAACGATGCGACGTGAATATTATTAAATACTCGGAGCGCGATAAAATCATGAGTTTTTTACATGACGTGGTCACATGTGCTATAGGACTGATGGTAATTTTTCATAGTTTTTGGTGATGGAGAAGTATCTGAACACTTCCCTCTCCGCGGATTGCTCTCCGCGTGTCTACGACTGTGGCCTGCGGCCTCCGGGGGCTAGCACATGGCGCCAAATCTTTCTTAGGCGGCCTCTCACAAGTCTGGAAGTGTTGTGGCGGTTGCAAGTGCCCGGCCCGCGTCTTCGGTGTGTGCCCCCCTCACGGACGGCGCGTCGGGTCTACACGGAGGGGGTCTTGCTGTGGCTTTGGCCCGGATGTTGCTCCAAAGTGTTCCTATGGACTGACCTAACACAACCGGGTGGAGAGTTCCAGTGGTCAAAGCACATCCGTGCAAAGTCAAAGGGCTAGATCCCGTGGTCAAACGCTACAGGGTTAGGCGGGACGGGGGCCCTGGGGGTAGCAATGCCAC
>NW_025302296.1:0-863 GCF_018294505.1 Triticum aestivum
AAACAGGTCAGAATTGGCCAAAACTGTGAGTGTTGACAACGGACACATAAACGCACCCTGGGGTTCATCAATCGTGGAAATCACTCTGGGTCCCCAAAACGCTGAGTAATAATGCACAAAACGTACTAGAATCGGCCGAATATGTGAGTGTTGATGACCGACACGTAAACGCACCCCGGGGTTCATCAATCGTGGAAATGACTCCGAGACCCCAAAATAGAGTAATAGTCCAAGAAACGGGCCAAAATCGGCCCAAACTGTGATTGTTGATGACCGACACGTAAGCGCACCTTGGAGTTCGACAACCATGGAAATCGCTTTGGGACCCCAAAACGGTGAGTAATAGTCCATGAAACGGGCCAGAATCGGCCAGAACTGGGAGTGTTGATGACCAACACGTAAGCACGCCTTGGGGTTCGACCACTATGGAAATTGCTTCGGGACCGCAAAACGGTGAGTAATAGTCCACGAAACAAGTCAGAATTGGCCAAAACTATGAGTGTTGACGACAAACACATAAACACACCCCGGGGTTCATCTATGATGGAAATTGCTCTGGGTCCCCAAAACGTTGAGTAATAGTGCACAAAACAGACTAGAATCGGCCGAATATGTGAGTGTTGATGACCGACAAGTAAACACATCCTAGGGTTCGTCAATCGTGGAAATGACTCCGAGACCCCAAAATAGAGTAATAGTCCAAGAAACGGGCCAGAATCGGCCCAAACTGTGATTGTGGACTACCGACACGTAAGCGCACCTTGGAGTTCGACAACCATGGAAATCGCTTTGGGACCCCAAAACGGTGATTAATCGTCCATGAGACGGGCCAGAATCAGCCAGAACTGGGAGTGTTGATGACC
>NW_025302297.1:0-863 GCF_018294505.1 Triticum aestivum
ATGTAGTAGATGCCGAACCTGCTGCTCAGTGGGCGGGCGCAGCAGCTACATGGACCCCTTTCTTTATGTTGTTACCAGCGCTTTCCCGGGCCGAGCCAGAATTCTTTATTAGAACCTCGGCAGGCAAAGCCCGAAGGAAGGCTGCTATCCCCTCGGCCTTCTTTCTTTTCGATGAAAAACAAATTGACATCTCAATCTCCAAAAGCGTTTTCCTTACCCAGCTAATATCCCCCCTTCGTCAAGCCTTTCCTTTAGTGGTAAGGGATATGCACCTTATCTGAACGTCGGCAGGCATTCCGGAATTCTCCTTTTTTGGCCCCGGGTGAACATAGGCTCAAACATGTTTGGAGGGGTCCTAGCTACGACATGCGTTCAATAAAAAAGCAAGCCTCTAGGAAGCTGCAGGGATTACAAAAAGAGGGTGCTTTCCTGTGTTGCACTAAAAAAAGGACAAAGGAGAAGACGCTCTTCGACTTTCTTTCTTCCTCCCGCGCCCGCCTAAGCCCGGCCCGCGTTAGAGGGGAAGATTAGCAAAGCGGAAAAAGACAGAGGGAGGGGGAGGTGCATCTTATTCTCTTCGCGAGAACTTCAGGATCAGAGAAGCATTCGGAAGGGGTGAGGCCTTCATTTCGTTGGCAGAAGCAGAAATGATCCAATCCATTCGGGGCTTCGGGGAACCTAAAAACGAACTCTGTTTACTTTTTTCATAGATAGATGATATATATAGGAATAATATATACATCCCTTTACTTTAGATGTCTATGTATCTATTTTGGAATCATCTCCCAATTCTCTTTTTTTCTAATTCGCACTGCTCTTTCTCTCTAAATTGCATCAAAGAAAATAGAGAGAGAGAGAGAGAG
>NW_025302298.1:0-863 GCF_018294505.1 Triticum aestivum
AATCTAGGGTTACATGGAGTCAGTTAAACCTCCCCATTTTTTCCTGCTATTTAATATAGGTGGCACTTTTTTTGTTTTGTAGTGATTTCTTTTTTATTTTAGGTCACAAAATTTGTTTATGAATAGTTAAAATTTGAATTTTTTAAGATTTGTGTGAATCACTAGTTTATGAATAACTTTACTATTTATTTTTTCATTTCTACTTAGAACTAAAGAATTATAGTTTTTTAGTGATTTTTTTTAGGTCACAAAAAATAAAAACTTCTCTGTTAGTGAACATAGATGCACTTATAGAGAAAATTAAACATAAATTCATAATTAATTTCTATTTATGAATTTAGGTCCAATTTCCTCTATAGGTGCATCTATTTTCACTTTGAGAGGAGCTCAACAACGCAGAGAGGGACGTGCTTATAAACAGGTGTGGGCGCCCTTCGGTTAGCGAGGTGGGACTAAACTCTGGGCCAACCCTTTAGTCCCGGTTCGTGGCATGAACCTGGACTAAAGGGGAGCCTTTGGTCCCGGTTGGTGGCATGAACCGGGACCAATAGTGGTGGGCCAGGAGCGAGGCCCATTGGTCCCGGTTCGTCCCACCAACCGGGACCAAAAGGTCCAGACGAACCGGGATCAATGGCCCACGTGGCCCGGTCGGCCCCCTGGGCTCACGAACCGGGACCAATGCCCCCATTGGTCCCGGTTCTGGTCTGAACCGGGACTAATGGGCTGCCCTGGCCTGGACCGTTGGCCCCTTTTCTACTAGCGATAGGTGTCGTTTCCACCAACATCTTTGGCGCGCCAGGTAGGGGGCGCAGTTGTGAGAATCGGCTTTAGCAGTTAGTCCAGCGTTTCTTCACAGCCATGGC
>NW_025302299.1:0-863 GCF_018294505.1 Triticum aestivum
TTTTTTTCCCAGGATTTAGGAAAGAAAAATAGGGAAGAGGCTCGTCGCATGGAGGAGCAGGAACGACAGCGAAAGGAGGCTCGTGAGGCGGAGAGGAAGAGAAAGAAAGAGAGGGCTCGTGAGGCCAAGGCAGCAGAAGAAGCTGGCGATGGAAAAGGAAAATATCCACGCTGGACTCAGTAGATTCTCGTGGTAGTATTTTAAATTTCGCAATCATTTGTATCTTTATTTCTGCAGTTTAAGTAGCTTTATTTCAGTAGTTAAATGTAGCTTTATTTCAATTCTACGATGTATCTTATTTTCAGTTATACCGTGTTGTAATGGAAAAAAAATATAGTTTTATAATAAAGTAGTGGCATTTTCTTTCCCTCCACTAATATCGAACATCGTGCAACAACTAAAAAATGAAATTAAGATAGAACATAATGCCCTACAATAAGAGAGTACAAACTAATAATGCAAGTACATCTGGATTAAATGGTAGAACTAGAATACAGCTTAAAAACTACATGAAGGCATCATCGTCATCCTCCGTCGATGCAGAAGTCTTGCCCTTCGAGGATGCAGAACTCTTACCCTTGGACGATGCAGAACTCTTGCTCTTTGAGGATGCAATACTCTTGCCCTTAGACGATGCAGAACTCTTGCCCTTTGATGATGCAGAACCCGGAAGCGGCGGCATGAAGATATCATCTTCGTCCTCGCTCTCCTCAGTCCATAAAAATAGATGCTTTTCTGAAGTCCTTCTGAAAGTTTCACTCTTCGGCTCCACTACATTCTTCCACCTTGCATGCAACATAAGAAGTTCTTTCCGTACCTCCTCATAGGTCCTTTCAGGCCACCCAGACCTACGTAATTGGTGA
>NW_025302300.1:0-863 GCF_018294505.1 Triticum aestivum
GCAGGAGATGCGGAATAAGCGGAGACTGGCGAAGGACGAGGTGACGATGCGCTTCGGGAATGGTTCCAAGGTCGATGTGATCGCCGTCGGCACGCTATCTCTACATTTACCTATGGGATTAGTTTTAAACCTCAATAATTGTTATTTAGTGCCAAGTTTGAGCATCAACATTGTATCTGGATCTCGTTTAATACGAGATGGCTACTCATTTAAATCCGAGAATAATGGTTGTTCTATTTATATGAGAGATATGTTTTATGGTCATGCCCCGATGGTCAATGGTTTATTCTTAATGAATCTCGAACGTGATGTTACACATATTCATAGTGTGAATACCAAAAGATGTAAAGTTGATAACGATAGTCCCAAATACTTGTGGCACTGCCGTCTTGGTCACATTGGTGTCAAGCGCATGAAGAAGCTCCATGCTGATGGACTTTTAGAGTCTCTCGATTATGAATCATTTGACATATGCGAACCATGCCTTATGGGCAAAATGACCAAGACTCCTTTCTCCGGAACAATGGAGCGAGCAACCAACTTATTGGAAATCATACATACTGATGTGTGCGGTCAGATGAGCGTTGAGGCTCATGGAGGATATCGTTATGTTCTCACTATCACTGATGACTTGAGTAGATATGGGTATGTCTACTTGATGAAACACAAGTATGAGACCTTTGAAAAGTTCAGGGAATTTCAGAATGAGGTAGAGAATCAACGTGACCGAAAGATAAAGTTCCTACGATCAGATCGTGGAGGAGAATATTTAAGTCACGAATTTGGTACGCACTTAAGGAAATGTGGAATCATTTCACAACGCACGCCGCCTGGAACACCTCAACGTAACGGTGTGTCCGAAC
>NW_025302301.1:0-863 GCF_018294505.1 Triticum aestivum
GCGAGTGTTGATGACCGACACATATATGCACCCCGGGGTTCGTCAATCGTGGAAATCACTCCGGGACCCCAAACAGTGAGTAATAGTCCATGAAACGGTCCATAATCGCCCAAAAGTGCGAGTTTTGATGACCGGCACGTAAGTGCACCTTGGGGTTCAACAACTATGGAAATCGCTATGGGGCCCCAAAACGGTGAGTAATAGTCCACGAAACGGGTCAGAATCGACAAAAAACGAGAGTGTTGATGACCGACACGTAGACGCACCTCGGGGTTCGTCAAGTGCTGAAATCACTCCGGGACCCCAAAGTAGTGAGTAATAGCCCATGAAACGGGCCAGAATCGGCCAAAACTGCGATTGTTGATGATTGACACATAAGTGCACCTTGGGGTTCAACAACTATGGAAAACACTACGGGACCCCAAAACAGTGAGTAGTAGTCCACGAAACGGGTCACAATCGACAAAAAATGCGGGTGTTGATGACCGACACGTAGACACACCCTGGGGTTCGTCAATTGTGGAAATCACTTCAAGACCCCAAAACCGAGTAATAGTCCAAGATACGGGTCAGAATCATCCAAAACTACGAGTCTTGACAACGAACACGTAAGCACTCCTTGGGATTCAACAACCATGGAAATCGCTCTGGGACACCCAAACAATAATTAATAGTCCACGAAACGGGTCAGAATCGCCAAAAACCGCGAGTGTTGATGACCGACACGTAGACGCACCCCGGGGTTCGTCAAGTGCCGAAATCACTCCGGGACCCCAAAATAGTGAGTGATAGTCCATGAAACGGGCCAGAATCGGCCAAAACTGCGATTGTTGATGACCGACACGTAAGTGCACCTTGGGGTT
>NW_025302302.1:0-863 GCF_018294505.1 Triticum aestivum
TCCATCTTTCTCTTACGGCTTCTGTAACCGTACGGGTCATCGTTCTGGGGGAACCCTATTTTCCACGGAATGTGCCCCATGCCTCGTACACGTCCTCTGTGTTCAGGATTCCCGAGGGCTTTTGTCAGCGCGTCGTTCTCTCTGTTGAACTTGATCTTCCCCTGTTGAGCATCCTTCATTGCGTCAATAAGGGCTTGGGTGGGTTTAATTAATTTGCCCCGGTAAACACACTCCCCTGTCTCCGGGTTCAGCGTTCCCCCATGCCCGTACCACCAGCTTTTGGCCCTTGGGTCCCATCCCTCCGTACCTGGACGGATTCCTCGCGCCCTCAGCTCGTTCTCCATCTTCTCCAACCTAGGCACCCAAATGCGATACCCTCCTGGCCCCATAACATGATTGTACTTCTTCTTAGCCGCATTTTCCTTATTTTTTTCGATATTTGAATGAACTGCTCCGATTTCTTTTGCTTCACAAATTCTGGCCAATCATGTTTCAGTTTCTCATATTGTCCTTTGAAATCCGGAGTCTTGTTCTGCTTGACAAAGTCACGGGCTAGATTTTTCTTGAATTTCCGGAATGCGTCGGCCATCTTATGAAGAGCGAACTGTTTGACTAGCCTCCTCCTCTCCTTGTTTTCCTCAATCTTGTTACCCTCCTCATCGAATTTGTTGTATTCCGGAGGTAGAACGAAATGTTCCATAAGCTTCTTGAAGCAATCTTTTTTTGTTCTCTTATCGACAAAAGTGAAACCATCAATTCGTGCCTTCTTTGGCTCATTCCACTCCTGGACAGTGATCGAGACGTTGTCTCTAACAATGGCTCCGCATTGGCTGACAAACTTGGTGGCGTTCTTGCGGGGCTCC
>NW_025302303.1:0-863 GCF_018294505.1 Triticum aestivum
TTGAACTAAACCAACAACAAAGTAGACTATCATATGTGCGTCTATGGGTTATGAAAGTTTGTTTCGTGAACAGTCTTCGGTGTTGTGCTACCAAAATCTTGGGATGTGCTTATGCTCGCTTCTTCTATAACATTTCTTTAGTTGAACGCGTTGCACATCAATCTATAGAAAAAACTTCAGTTGTCAATTATAACACTCTGTTTTTTGGACTATTTAATAAATTAATACTACCTCAGTACTAGTATCCTAAAAAAACATCTTATATTTTGATACGGATGTAGTAGTTTTCTTAATTGCCAAATTATCCTCCTCATATATAGAGCTACGAAATCCTGCAGCAATCGTGCGGGGCATCATCTAGTTCCTATAAATGCACATGTGCACACCCTACTTCTATGAGCATCTCCGAGAGACTAAGCCGATACATCAACTTGAGATTAAAGAAGTCGCCACAGATGCCTTCGTAGTCGATGGGAATATCTCATCCCACCGAACACAGCTGTCATCGATGCCACCATTGACCCTCTCAAAGACCTTTCGATGACCGCTTCCGCCGTGGAACCGTAGGAAGTCATTGCAATATAGTTGCGGTCACCATCACCCGACCGATCGGATCTGTATCACCTCCACCAAGCCGTGGTCCTCAGCCACCCGAGCCAGAACACCGCCATGGACGACACAACCACTTGTCGTCGAGAGTAGCCAACACGCACTCCGTCAACATCCGGCTACCACCCAAGCAACCAACAAGCCTCCGTCCATCAGATCTGGAGGCAAAGCCCGGCCAGCCCGAACGCAAGCCAGGCGCCTGAGGCCTAGCACCACCATACACGGCCAGGTGCAGGACAGCACACACAACCGCA
>NW_025302304.1:0-863 GCF_018294505.1 Triticum aestivum
GAAAATCCTAGCTCGCCCTTCGTAACGCCATCGAAAGCAGTGGATGTTCGGTCTTTTGCATTCAGGAAACCAAGCGTTCAGACTTTGATTTAGATTTGATCAAGTCTTTCTGTCCTAATTTTTTGATAAATTTCTGTTTGTTCTGTTGCATGGATTATCGGGTGGGATTATCGCTATCTGGAACAGTGTTGTGTTTACTGGAACAACCTTATTTTCAAAGTCTTTTGCGATTGGAGTTCAGTTTACGTCGGTGCATTCTGCAACATCTTGGAATCTAATCAATGTGTATGGTCCTTGTTTCGGCAGGTGAACATTGATTAGTTCTTTAATATGGACATAGATGATAATGAGGACTGGCTAATCATAGGTGATTTCAATTACATCCGTGCGCAGGATAACAGGAACAATCCCGGTGGAGATGTGAATGACATGATCACTTTCGACGACATGATTCTTCGCAATATGTTGTTGAGCTCCCGATAAAGGGGCCATCATACACGTAGAGCAATATGCAACAATCGCCGCTGCCTGAACAGCTGCACTGGTACTTTACTTTTGTGAATTGGACTTTTAAATACCCTAACACGATGGTCATGGCTTTGGGCAAACCGGTCTCAGACCATGTACCATGTGTGATAACCATGGACTAGAGTCCTCCGTCCCAAAATCAAACATCTTTCGGTTCGAATACTATTGGGTCAAACATGAGGGGTTCCACCAAGCGGTGTTGTCTTCTTGGGAGAAGCCACATCATGCAAAGAAGTCTACGGCCATAGTATGCGAAAACTGAAAACCTGAGATACACTCTTAAAGATTGGAGTAGGAAAATATTTCGGTTGTCTATGCTTATTGCCAATTCCAAT
>NW_025302305.1:0-863 GCF_018294505.1 Triticum aestivum
GGGGACGCGCTGGAGACGGCGAATTCGACGACGATGATGGTCGGAGCCCGAAGAGGGGAACAGCGACGTGGCGGCGATGCAGGGCTTCCGGGGAGCTGTGGAGCGGTGGGGAGGAAGAGGGGGTCGTGGCGGAGCTTCTGAGCTAGTCGGGGGAGCGAGGGGTGGCCGGAGATGGCTGCTATGGCGAACGGCGGCGACGGTGGTGTTCGGCCATGTGAGAGAGAGAGCGAGGGAGAGGAGGGAAGAGCCGGGGGAGAGTGAGAGAGAGCAGGGGGGAGGCGTGGCGTCGTCCAGGGCATCGAGGCGAGGAGAGGGAGGGCAGGCAGGCAGGGAGAGAGGTGGCGTGGCGCGGTGGCGCGCGCGCGCCGGCCACACTCCCCTCCCTCTGTCGGGACGAAGACGACAGAGGAGGGAGGTGGGCTGGGCCGGCTGCTGGCTGGGCCAGCCAGCTGGCTGGGCCGCACAGTGGAGGAGCCCAGGTAAGCTCCTCCTGATATTTATTTTTCTGTTATCTAATTTCTGACATTTGTTTTGATTTAAATAATATATTAAATCATTTATTTAACTTATGCCAATTTTTGCAGGAGCTATATATATTATTCCAGAGCTCTTTTATAAATGGCATAATATTTGGACATATATTAATATATATAATTAATATATTTCCAATGCAAATAATTATGCATTAATTCCAAATGCCCAAAATAAATACCTATGAGCTCTTAAAAATATTGGTTTGATTTTTATCTCTGTCCAATATTTTCAGAGAGCAACATGAGCATTTTCTTGGACCCTTTTGGAGAAATTTTTATTTGGATCATTTTCAAAAATGATTCTGAGGGTTTCACAGATCCCCATTTCAA
>NW_025302306.1:0-863 GCF_018294505.1 Triticum aestivum
TTATTTTTCATGCATTTACTAATTAGTTTGAGCTATAAGACCCTAAAATTGAAAAGCATTTCAAATGAACTCTGAAAAGGTTGAAAGTTGGCATGATATCATCATTTCATCCACATAGCATGTGCAAGAAAGTTGAGAGGGTTACGGCAAAAACTGGATGCACTTCATGTACAAAACGGACAATCTCTTTCAAAGTATCAGGATTTCATCCGGAAACTCGTCTGTTACAAAGGGATTTCATTTTTTAAACCTTATTTGAACTCCTGACTTTTTGTGTGTTCAAAATGCACCATTCAAAGCCACATCATCATTTTTCAATCCTTTCTGACTTCATTTGTTATTTCTCATGCATTTACTAATTATTTTGTTGTATAAGACCCTAAAATTGAAAAGCATTTCAAAGGAACTCTGAAAAGGTTGAAAGTTGGCATGATATCATCATTTCATCCACATAGAATGTGCAAGAAAGTTGAGAGGGTTAGGGAAAAAACTGGATGCACTTCGTGTACAAAACGGACAATCTCTTTCAAAGTATCAGGATTTCATCCGGAAACTCGTGTGTTACAAAGGGATTTCATTTTTTAAACCTTATTTGAACTCCTGACTTTTTGTGTGTTCAAAATGCACCATTCAAAGCCAGATCATCATTTTTCAATCCTTTCTGACTTCATTTGTTATTTTTCATGCATTTACTAATTATTTTGAGCTATAAGACCCTAAAATTGAAAAGCATTTCAAATGAACTCTGAAAAGGTTGAAAGTTGGCATGATATCATCATTTCATCCACATAGCATGTGCAAGAAAGTTGAGAGGGTTACGGCAAAAACTGGATGCACTTCATGTACAAAACGGACAATCTCTT
>NW_025302307.1:0-863 GCF_018294505.1 Triticum aestivum
GGAATTGCTAGAACATTGTGCCGTTGGTGTATTGCTACACAACACAATGTAGCTCTTATATTTTACACTAGCATTGCTAATGCTTTGTTCCTTCATTTTATGTCATCTTGTTTTTTTAATCTTTTTTAAAAAAATATTTTGTATTTTTAAATGATAAAGTAATATTTAATGCAATAAAGAAAACAATAAAAATAAACAAATATAAAGAAGAAGACAAGTTAATTGTCTGTGACCAACGAATAACTTTATGTGGCTGACTAGTGTGCAAATGGGTGTCAATATTACTTTGGAAGGGGGAAAAGTAATTTGCATGCGAAAAACATGTAATTGTGTGCGACATGTAATTGTGTTCGATCGAGGACATGCAATTGCATGCGGCTGACATGTGTGCAACTGGGTAGCCAGACAAGCAACTCATGTGGCCGACGTGTGTGCCACCTGATGGCAAATATTTAAAAAAAGAAAAATAATTAAGTTTGCTGGCAAATATTTAAAATGCGAATTTGAATCTTCCCTCATCCCTCACAAAACAATCAAGAGTTGCAATCTCTTTCAAGACATGCAATTATAGTCGGGCGACGCTTGCACTTGCGTGCATAGTAGCAACTGTAATTGCCTTCCTTCACCCGGACGTAACAGTACTGAGTTGGAGTTGCAATCAGAAGACGCACATGCAATTGCGTAACTATTAGAAGACATGCAATTTGCAGTTGGGGCGAAGCTTGCAGTTGCGTGCCTACTAGCAAACTCCCTTCACAACAGCATTAAAAATGTGTCCGAGGATCTGGACAAGTAACTCTTCTCTCCTTTAATATGCTCATTTTTTTGAGAAAATGAACTCCACTGTTAGAATCAGATAAAAA
>NW_025302308.1:0-863 GCF_018294505.1 Triticum aestivum
CGGAAGACCGGCTGGTGGACTACTCCACCACAGTCAACATAGCAAGTGGCAACAAGCGCATTGCCATGAAGTATGTTCCGCTCATGCTCCAGGGCACAACCCGGATATGGCTGAACGGCCTGAAGCCCTACAGCGCCAACAGCTGGCTAGATTTCATTGAAGTGTTCCTCCGCAACTTCACCGGCATGTACAAGCAACCGCACAAAGCCTCGCCAGCTCTCCATGTGCGTCCAAGGCCCGATTGAGTCCACCAGCGATTACCTAACGCGGTGGGGCGAGCTGTGCAACTCCTGTGAAGGGGTGCACAAGGTGCAGGCCATAGAGTACTTCACGACCGGGTGCCAAGAGGGCACCTTTCTCAAGCACAAACTCCTCTGCAACGAGCCAACAATCCTTGATGAGCTACTGATCATAGCGGACAAGTACGCCGTGGCTGACTCCTCCATGAAGTCGGAGCTCCGGGTGGACGCGGCCGGGAAGGTGCTCCCTCCGGCTTCCCGAACACCGGCTGGTGACGCCAACCGGCGCTAGCAGAACGACATCAAGCGCAAGGCCCAACAGCCGGGTTCTAGCAGCCGGCAGGTAGGAGCAGTCAAAGATCAGCGGCCGACTAGTCAGCCCAACACCAAGCGGCAGAAAACTGGCAAGGGAGCATGGCTGCCCGCCCTCTCCTTTGAGCAAGCCCTTGACGCCCCGTGCAAGTTCCACAGTGGTGCGAAGCCGTCCAACCACACCACTCGGAAGTGCAACTGGCTAGCTCGGATCACCAAATGCGAGGCCCTCCCACCTCCCCCGCCAGCCATCCCTCCAGCTCCAGCCGTTCAACAGCTGGCAGCCTGACAAGTCGGCACCATTCAAGACAA
>NW_025302309.1:0-863 GCF_018294505.1 Triticum aestivum
GATGACCAACACGTAAGCGCACCTTGGGATTCAACAACTATGGAAATCGCTTTGGGGCCCAAAACCAGTGAGTAATAGTCCACGAAACGGGTCAGAATCGGCCAAAACCGTAATTGTTGATGACCGAAAGGTAAACGCACCCCAGGGTTCGTTAATCGTGGAAATCACTCCGGGACCCCAAAACAGTGAGTAATAGTCCACGAAACGGGCCAGAATCGGCCAAATCTGTGAGTGTTGATGACCGACACGTAAGCGCACCTTGGGGTTCAACAACTATGGAAATCGCTTTAGGGCCCAAAAACGGTGAGTAATAGTCCACGAAATGGGTCAGAATCGGCCAAAACCGTAATTGTTGATGACCAAAACGTAAACGCACCCCGGGATTCGTTAATCCTGGAAATAACTCTGGGTCCCCAAAACAGTGAGTAATAGTCCATGAAACTGGCCAGAATCGGCCAAAACTGTGAGTGTTTTGACCGACACGTAATCGCACCTTGGGGTTCAACAACTATGGAAATCTCTTTGGGGCCCCAAAACGGTGAGTAATAGTCCATAAAATGGGTCAGAATCGATAAAAACCGCGAGTGTTGATGACCGAAACGTAAACGCACCCCGGGATTCATTAATCGTGGAAATCACTCCGGGACCCCAAAACAGTGAGTAATAGTCCACGAAACGGGCCAGAATTGGCCAAATCTGTGAGTGTTGATGACCGACACGTAAGCGCACCTTGGGGTTCAACAACTATGGAAATCGCTTTAGGGCCCAAAAACGGTGAGTAATAGTCCACGAAACGGGTCAGAATCGGCCAAAACCGCGAGTGTAGATGACCAAAAAGTAAACGCACCCCAGGGTTCGTTAAT
>NW_025302310.1:0-863 GCF_018294505.1 Triticum aestivum
GTTACACGGGCACTTCAATGTTTTTTAAACTTATTTGAACTTCGGACTTCTTTTGTGTTCAGTATGCAGCATTCAAAGCGACGTCATCAATTTCCAACATTTTCTAACATCATTTGTTTTTTCGGTCATTTACCTAATTGTTTAGAGAGCTAAATGACCGTGAAATTGAAAATCACTACAAAATGAATTCTGAAAATGTTGAAACTTGGCATGGTATCATCATTTCAGCCGCATAGCATGTGCGAAAGAGTAGAGAGGGTCACGGAAAAAACTGGACGCACTTCATGTACAAATTGGACAAACTCTTTCGGAGTATCAGGGTTTTGGACAAGAACTCATCTGTTACACGGGCACTTCAATGTTTTTTAAACTTATTTCAACTTCAGACTTCTTTTGTCTTCAGTATGCAGCATTCAAAGCAACTTCATCAATTTCCAACATGTTCTAACATCATTTGTAGTTTTTTGGTCATTTACCTAATTGTTTAGAGAGCTAAATGACAGTGAAATTGAAAATCACTACAAAATGAATTCTAAAAATGTTGAAACTTGGCATGATATCATCATTTCACCCGCATAGCATGTGCGAAAGAGTAGAGAGGGTCACGGCAAAAACTTGACGCACGTCACGTACAAATTGGGCAAACTCTTTCGGAGTATCAGGGTTTCGGACGAGAACTCATCTGTTACACGGGCACTTCAATGTTTTTTAAACTTATTTGAACTCCGGACTTCTTTTGTGTTCAGTATGCAGCATTCAAAGCAACGTCATGAATTTCCAACATGTTCTAACATCATTTGTTTTTTTCGGTCATTTACCTAATTGTTTAGAGAGCTAAATGACCGTGAAATTGAAAATCACTA
>NW_025302311.1:0-863 GCF_018294505.1 Triticum aestivum
TTACTCACTGTTTTGGGGTCCCGAAGTGATTTCCATAGTTGTTGAACCCCAAGGTGCGTTTACGTGTCGGTCATCAACACTCATAGTTTTGGCCGATTCTGGCCAATTTCATGGACTATTACCCACTGTTTTGGGATCCCTAACTGGTTTCCACGGTTAACGAACCGCGAGGTGCGTTTACATGTCAGTCATCAATACTCACAGTTTTGCCCTATTCTGGCCCGTTTCGTGGACCCCGGGGTGCGTTTACATGTCGGTCATCAACACTCGCAGCTTCGGCCGATTCTGGCCCGTTTCGTGGACTATTACTCACTATTTTCGGGTGCCGGGGTGATTTCCACGATTAACGAACCCCGGGTGCGTTTACGTGTAGGTCGTCAACACTCACGGATTTTGTCGATGCTGAACCATTTCGTGGACTATTACTCAACCTTTTGGGGCCCCAGAGCGATTTCCATGGTTATTGAACCCCAAGGTGCACTTACGTGTCGATCATCAACAATTGCAGTTTGGGCCGATTTTGGCCCGTTTCTTGCACTATTACTTAGTTTTGGGGGTCCCGGAGTGATTTCCACAATTGACGAACTCCGGGGTGCGTTTACGTGTCGGTCATGAACACTCACAATTTTGGTCGATTATGGTCCGTTTCGGTTACTTTTAGTCACAGTTTTGGCGTCCCAGAGCAATTTCCAGGATTGCAAATCCCCGGGGTGCGTTTACGTGTCCGTCATCAACACTCACAATTTTGGCCAACTCTGACGCGTTTCGTGGACTATTACTCACCATTCATGGGTCCCGAAGCGATTTCCATAGTTATTGAACCCCAAGGTGCATTTACGTGTCGGTCATGAACACTCACAGTT
>NW_025302312.1:0-863 GCF_018294505.1 Triticum aestivum
ACTGAGTAATAATCCAAGAAACGGGCCAGAATCGGCCAAAACTGCGAGACTTGACGACCAACACGAAAGCACACCTTGGGGTTCGACAACAATGGAAATCGCTTTAGGACCCTAAAACGGTGAGTAATAGTCCACGAAAGGGACATAATCGACAAAAACCGCGATTGTTGATGACCGAAACATAAATGCACCAGGGGTTCGTCAATCGTGGAAATCCCCCCGGGACCCGAAACTGCGAGTAATAGTCCACAAAACGGGCCAGAATCGGCCAAAACTGCGAGTGTTGATGAACGACACGTAAGTGCATCTTTGGGTTCAACAACTATGGAAATCGCTTCGGGACCCCAAAAAGGTGAGTGATAGTCCACGAAACGGGTCAGAATTGGCCAGAACTATGAGTGTTGACGACGGGCACGTAAACGCATCCCCGGGATCGTGAATCGTGGAAATCGCTCTGGGACCCCAAAACGGTGAGTAAGAGTCCACGAGACGGACCAGAATTGGCCAAAATGGTGAGTGTTGATAACCGACACATAAACGCACCCCGGGGATCGCAAATCGTGTAAATCGCTCTAGGACCCCAAAACGGTGAGTAATAGTGCACCAAACGGACCAGAATCGGCCAAAACTGCGATTGTTGATGACCGACACGTAAGCGCACCGTAGGGTTTGTCAATTGGGGAAATCACTTCGGGATGCCAAAACTGTGTAATAGTTCAAAAACGGGACAAAATCGGCCAAAACTGCGAGTCTTGACGACCAACACGCAAGCACACCTTGGGGTTCGACAAAAATGGAAATCTCTTTGGGACCCCAAAACGGTGAGTAATAGTCCACGAAACGGGTCGGAATCAACAAAACCT
>NW_025302313.1:0-863 GCF_018294505.1 Triticum aestivum
GAGGGGGTCGGGCGGCAGCGCGCCCCTGTTCCGACCCGGTCGGGGGAACAGGGAAGGGGCGAGGGAGGAGGTGGGCTGGGCCGGGGGCGCGGGGGTGCGGTGCAGATGGGCCACGGGTCCAGTGGGGGGGAAGGCCTGCTCCCCCTTTTTTTTCTTTTCTCTGACTGTTTCTGTTTTCTGTTTTCTTTTTATTTGTTTATTTCCTTTTCTGTTTTATTTCATTTAAAGTATTTAGGCATTTTATAAAAAGGAGTTTTCTCCACCATAATTGCCAGTGTATTATTTAGCACCCACAGAACATTTTTGTTTGAATTTTTGAAAAATTTTATTTTTCACTTTAATTATATTTGAAGTTTGAGCTAGGAGTTTGAAAGGAAGGTGATTCAAATGTGATCAAGCCCTGTTTAGCAACATGATTAGCTTAATCACAGGGGGTTACTGTAGCATGATTCTCAGGGTGTTACAAATCTCCTCCACTACAAGAAATCTCGTCCCGAGATTTAGGAGGTAGAAGGAAACAGTGCGGGGTATTCTTCGCGCAGACGATCCTCTCGTTCCCAAGTGGCCTCATCTTCAGAATGGTGCGACCACTGGACTTTGAGAAACTTGATCGCCTTCTGACGTGTGCGGCGTTCAGCTTGGTCGAGAATGCGGACCGGTTGCTCCTTATAGGAGAGGTCTTGCTGCAATTCGAGCACTTCGTGATCCACAGCTCGGATTGGATCCTTGAAGCAACGGCGGAGCTGTGACACATGGAACACATCGTGAACCTGAGAAAGGTTCGGCGGTAGTTCCAGTTGGTATGCCACTTTTCCACGCCTTTCGAGAATAGTGAATGGGCCAATATAGCGAGGAGCTAGTTT
>NW_025302314.1:0-863 GCF_018294505.1 Triticum aestivum
CCTCCCCCTCGCCGGATGCCTTTCCTTCCTCCACTCCTCCCCCCTCTCTCTGCTGGATCCGGGCGACCCACGTCGCCCCTGACCATGCCTCCCCGACCACCGCCACGACGACCCTCGCGTCTGCCCCGACGGCAGCCGGTGCCCCCGTCGCTCGACGCCGTTCGCCGTCGCCTGCTCACCCTCGCGCCGGACTGCCCAGTCCCCGCCTCTCCATCGCCGGCCGACCCCAAGCCTCGCCGCCCCCGCTTCTCTCCATCGCTGGTGAGGCCCACGGCCTCCGCCTCCCCTTTTCCTCCCGTCGCCGCGCACTGTACCGTCCCCGCACGCGCCCCCTATCGCGCTCGTCGCGCCCAGGCGTCGTCCTACCTGTGGTCACCGTCCCGCACGTGCCCGGTGGCCGTGCTCACCGCATGCGCTGACCGCGCCGTTGCTCGCCGTCCGCCCGCGCCCCGCAGCCCCTATCCGGCCAACTGCCCTCGTCCGTGCCCAGCGCCACTCTGCCGCGCCATGCACTCCGGCGTCCGACGCCCGGTGCCCGCGCCCGCGCCCCCTGGGGCCTGCCCCCAAAACTTTGAGAAAGTTAAACGAAACGAAAAATGTATTTGTAAAAATAAATAAATAATAGTAATTAAATTAATTAATTGATTAACCTAATTAATCATGTTAATTAACCTGTTAACTACTTAATTAGTTTAAACTAATCCTGTTAGTCAAATAGGCAGACAACGACAGGGGGCCCCACCCCCTGTTGACTAGTCAAGCATTGACTAGTCAACTGGGACCCCCTGGACCCACAAGTCATCCCTTTGGTACACTTTTGTGTGCACAGATCTGGGTGCACCTAGCTTTTAACCTGTTTTTTT
>NW_025302315.1:0-863 GCF_018294505.1 Triticum aestivum
CGCCCACGGCCACGCCTCCCCGGTGCTCCTGGTGCCCCGCTGCGGCAACCCCGCCGTGGCCACGGCCACGCCCCGCCCCGGGCAGGCTACGGGCTCCCTGTCGCCCTGGCCGGTTGTCCGCTCCAGCGCCCGAACCCACCGAACCCGTTTGGCCCTGGGCCAATGACATGGGGGCCCCACCCCCCTAAAAAGAACGGTTTTTATTAAAACAAAAATAAAAATAAAATGAAAATGAATTAAAACTAATTAACTAATTAGTTAGTTAATTAATTAATTAAGTATTTAATTAATCTAATTAATTCTGTTTAATTAACCCTAACCACTAATTAACCTAATTAACTAAGGTTAATTAACTTTGATTAGGCTAATTAAGTTAATAGAGTATGACGAACGGGACCCACATGTCAGGGTCTACTCAGTCAACCCCTGTTGACTGCTGACGTCAGCATGACATCATGCTGACGTCATTAATACATTTTTTCGAATTAATTAAATAAATAATTAAATTTCAGAAATTAATAAAATCTTTAGAAAATCATATCTTTTAATCCGTAACTCGGATTAAAATGTTTTCAACATGAAAGTTGCTCAGAACGACGAGACGATTCCGGATACGCAGTCCGTTCGTCCGCCACACCCCTCTAACCTATCGAACCCGCAACTTTCCCCCTCCGGCTCCTCTGCCCGAAAACACGAAACACCGGGAATACTTTCCCGGATGTTTTCCCCCCTTCACCGGTATCACCTACTACCGCGTTAGGGCACACCTAGCACCGCTCATTGTCACGTCACGCATCGTCGTGTTTATGTTTGCATTGTATTCATTGTTTCTTCCCCCTCTTATCTCCGGTAAACTACGAGAC
>NW_025302316.1:0-863 GCF_018294505.1 Triticum aestivum
TGCACATGCTATGTGGGTGAAATGATGATACCATGCAACCTTTCAACCTTTTCAGAGTTCATTTGAAATGCTTTTCAATTTCACGGTCTTATAGCTCAAAATAAGCAGTAAATGCATGAAAAATAACAAATGAAGTCAGAAAGGGTTAAAAATTGATGATGTGGCTTTGAATGGTGCATTTTGAACACACAAAAAGCCAGGAGTTCAAATAAGTTTAAAAAAATGAAATCCCTTTGTAATAGACGAGTTTCCGTATGTAACCCTGATACTTCGAAAGAGATTGCCCATTTTGTACATGAAGTACATCCAATTTTTGCCGTAACCCTCCCTACTTTCTTGCACATGCTATGTGGATGAAATGATGATACCATGCCAACTTTCAACCTTTTCAGAGTTCATTTGAAATGCTTTTCAATTTCAGGGTCTTATAGCTCAAAATAATCAGTAAATGCATGAAAAATAACAAATTAAGTCAGAAAGGGTTGAAAATTGATGATGTGGCTTTGAATGGTGCATTTTGAACATAGAAAAAGTCTGGAGTTCAAATAAGTTCAAAAAATGAAATCCCTTTGTAACCGACGAGTTTCCGTATGAAACCCTCATACTTTGAAAGAGACTGTCCGTTTTGTACACGAAGTGCATCCAATTTTTGCCGTAACCCTCTCTACTTTCTTGCACACGCTATGTGGGTGAAATGATGATACCATGCAACCTTTCAACCTTTTCAGAGTTCAATTGAAATGCTTTTCAATTTCAGGGTCTTATAGCTCAAAATAAGCAGTAAATGCATGAAAAATAACAAATGAACTCAGAAAGGGTTAAAAATTGATGATGTGGCTTTGAATGGTGCATTTTGAACACAC
>NW_025302317.1:0-863 GCF_018294505.1 Triticum aestivum
CGGTGCAGTAATTTCGACCACCAGAGGCTCCGGTGCAGTAATTTCGACCACCAGAGGCTCCGGTGCAGTAATTTCGATCGTCGGTGCATCTGCACCAGCCGGTGGGGCCTCCGTGGAAGCCACACTGCTTCTCCGCTGCTGGCTTCTGAGATCCGCTGGATGATCTTCATGCTGCGCCCGAGCTGCATCTCGTTCGGCTACTAGTACACTCACGGTTTTCTTCATCACATCCATTTCCGATGCCAACCGCGCCACAACATCTGCTTCCCGATCCATCTTTCTCTTCCGGCTTCTGTAACCGTACGGGTCATCATTCTGGGGGAACCCTATTTTCCACGGAATGTGCCCCATGCCTCGTACACGTCCTCCATGTTCAGGATTCCCGAGGGCTTTTGTCAGCGCGTCGTTCTCTCTGTTGAACTTGATCTTCCCCTCTTGAGCATCCCTCATTGCGTCAATAAGGGCTTGGGTGGGTTTAATTATTTTGCCCCGGTAAACACAGTCCCCTGTCTCCGGGTTCAGCGTTCCCCCATGCCCGTACCACCAGCTTTTGGCCCTTGGGTCCCATCCCTCCATACCTGGACGGATTCCTCGCGCCCTCAGCTCGTTCTCCATCTTCTCCCACCTAGGCTCCCAAAGGCGATACCCTCCTGGCCCCATAATATGATTGTACTCCTTCTTAGCCGCATTTTCCTTATTTTTTTTCGATATTTGAATGAACTGCTCCGATTTCTTTTGCTTCACAAATTCTGGCCAATCATGTTTCAGTTTCTCATATTGTCCTTTGAAATCCGGAGTCTTGTTCTGCTTGACAAAGTCATGGGCTAGATTTTGCTTGAATTTCCGGAATGCGTCGGCCATCT
>NW_025302318.1:0-863 GCF_018294505.1 Triticum aestivum
TAACATGATAGTATAAAAAAAGATTTGTGAAATAAATAACAAGTAATGCCACAGTCGGGCGTCTGAGCGACGCCACATAAAGGGCTTTAAAAGAAATGCCACAGTCGGGCGTCTGAGCGACGCCACATAAAGGGCTTTAAAAGAAATGCCACAGTCGGGCGTCTGAGCGACGCCACATAAAGGGCTTTAAACGAAATGCCACAGTCGGGCGTCTGAGCGACGCCACATAAAGGGCTTTAAAAGAAATGCCACAGTCGGGCGTCTGAGCGACGCCTCATAAAGGGCTTTAAAAGAAATGCCACAGTCGGGCGTCTGAGCGACGCCTCATAAAGGGCCTTAAAAGAAATGCCACAGTCGGGCGTCTGAGCGACGCCTCATAAAGGGCTTTATAAGAAACAATCAAAGTGAATATCCCGGAGGTAGAACTATCCCAGAGATACACGATAATAACAACAATATCATGGGTTAGTCAAATAATAATAATCATAGTTATCACCAGTCACAAGTAGTAATTCCATTTCTGGATTAATAGTTTCACCTCCGAAGACCGACACTAAGACCGATACTTGACCCATCCCAGACTGTAATCCTTAACCATGGACACGGCTATTCGAATAGGTTTATTCTCTGCAGAGGGTGTACTCTTTACCCATGAGTAACGGATTTCTTTAGTCCATCGGGACTAATTCCATCTACGGTCTTTTTGTTGAAAACACACCTAACTTGCACACACCAGCTTATCACACACGTGTCTGGAATCACCCACGACACCTGTTAAGCAAACTCTAAGTGGGGAGGCTACAACCTCGCGTAGCATGGGATCAAATTTATATCGCGCGCTCTAAGGGGTGGCCTCCCCTCTC
>NW_025302319.1:0-863 GCF_018294505.1 Triticum aestivum
CGGGAACGCGACGAGGACGACAGCGTGCTCAGACGCGACGTGCGGGGCCTCTAGCCGCGGCGACCTCGTGGCCGGCGGCGACGAGCTCTCGGGCTCGGCGGAGCCCGTGGTTAGAGGAAAGAATCGGCATCAGGGAGAGGGGGGTTCGGTGCGGGGGCTCACAGCGATGGCGATGGGATGCTCGGCGAGGTCGGGGACGGCCCGGAGCCGACGAATTCGTCGATGGCGACCGGCGGGTCCGAAGAGGGGAAGAACGGCGGGCGGCGCCTCGGGGCTTCTCCGGTCGCGTGAGATGGCGGGGAGGGTGAGGATGGAGTGGCGGAGCTGGTGGGCTAGTTGGGGGAGCGAGGGAGGCCCTGTGGCCGAGCGATTGGTGGACGGCGGCGATGGCAGCTGTCGGGCGCGAGAGAGAGAGATCCAGGGGAGAGGGTGAGGACGGGGGAGAGAGTGGCGGGGCGTCGGAGCGATCCAGACGGCTCTCGCGGGTCTGTCCGCGGCGCCACGCAAGCTAGCAGGCAGGAGGTGGCACTGGCGCGTGTGTGCACACGGCGAGCACACGCTCGGTGCCCTCTGGCGCGGTGGAGACGACGACTGGCAGCGCCAGTCAGCTGGGCCAGTGCAGATGGGCCGCCAGGTAAGTGGCCCAGGTGACCCTCTCTCTCTGTGTCTTTTATTTTAATTACTGTTTTCTATTTTTCTGTAACTGTGAGGCTTTATTAAAAATACTTAGGCATCTCTAAAAATCCAGAAAATAATCAGGGGCTCTGTTTAGATTATTTCCAACAGCCCACACTTATTTTTAGAATTATTTGGGCATTTAAGATATTTACTAGCATTTAAATGCCCAAAAGCAAAGTACATAA
>NW_025302320.1:0-862 GCF_018294505.1 Triticum aestivum
TTTTTTTTTTTTTTTTTCCGAGACCTACTCAGGCAAGGAAACACGAAACGGAAAATATATGGATCTCTAAAACAAACCGACTATGAAGAGAACTCGGATTGGTGGTGGATATATGGCGGTAGTATATGGCAGCGGTGGTGGTATATGGCAGCGGTGGTGGTATATGGATACGGATTCAAAGCGGTGGCGGATAAGCAATGGTGGTAGATGGCAAGGCGATGATGATGGTGCGGCGGCGGCGTGACAACTTATGACCAGAACTCGAAACTCTAAAAGACTAGACTCTAAGACCAGCAACTTGACACGACGATGCAACCGCAAATTCAACAAAGCAAAAACCCTAAAAAGATTATGCAAAGGCTCAGATTGGTTCGGATATCATGAACTAACCCTATTTTTTTTTTTTGTGGCTTTTTCGTGGACTGTAGGTATGAAGAACAGACTCGATCTAAACTACGAAAAACTGTAAAATCTCACCGAGCAACCTGGAAATCTGATACCACTTGATAGAGGCAAAGGTGTCCCGTCTTTCGATGAGATGATGAATATCGCTTTGATGGAAGTCGACTTTGACGATCCGACTACGAACGTGCGAGGACGTCGCGCCTTAGCAATCGCTAAACCAACTCCGAGAGGTTATCGACCACGCCGGAGCACGATCAACCTGACCACGAGGGTCTGTTTCCTGCGAGCAAACGAAGAACAGGCAAGAAACTGAGATTGCAATCTGGATATTGCGAATATAAGATGAAAGCTTTATTGATCAAGGTGGGGTTCTGTGACGCCTTTGTCTGGTCGCTGAACACAAACGAAGTACGCGAAGTTGCAGCTATGGCGAACTTTTAATCTAAACAAAACCCCC
>NW_025302321.1:0-862 GCF_018294505.1 Triticum aestivum
TGGGCACCTTTAGTCGCGGTTGGCCTGGCCAACCGCGACTAAAGCCCGTGAGCGCCCTGGGCCCAGGCATTTGGTCGCGGTTCGTCTGCCGAACCGCGACTAAAGACTTCATTAGTCGCAGTTCCTACAGTTTCGCGACTAATGGGGCTGGACGGAAGCCTCTTTTTCTACCAGTGTAGATAGCCTGGAAGCAGCAAGAATACGAACTTCTGAAATTAATAACTGAGAGAGACGTACATCCTGGAAAATCATGGATATGTTTGGCACCATAGGCTAGAACCTCAGGGGTGGAAAGGTCGCTGCTCGCCACCACGATCGGAGATCTACCAAAAAAATCAAAAGAACAGCAACACGTGAGATTAATTATCCTGATACAATGGTCGATAGAGATCATACACAGAAATTGTCAGATACTTCCGTCATGGCTAATGGGAGTACAGATTACCTAGAAATCGCTGGATCGCAAGGAAGGCCAAACTGATCATAATCTAAGATAAACCTGTGGGAGGACAACTACCTCGCTGCTGTAGCGGGACAAATGAAGGGAATTTGTGTGCTGCTACTTGCCTGAGACGCCGGAGAGGAGGAGAAGTTTTGTAGAGAAGGCATCCGACAGTCTAATGTTGATGGAGGATGTAGACGGCGGCGGCGGCACGAAGGAGAGAGAGGATCAATAGGGCTCGTGAGGAATTTTTGAAGAAGGGCTCGTGAGTTTTTTTTAGGGAAGGAAGCGCTCGTGAGTTGTTGGGAGAGATGCGCACGTGTATTCGTTTCCTTATATTGAAAAGGTATTTTTATGTAATGGCAATGGTGGGTAAATTTTCAATCGATTTATGTTGTAAAAAAATTGTCTTCATTCAAC
>NW_025302322.1:0-862 GCF_018294505.1 Triticum aestivum
CTCTCAACTTTCTTGCACATGCTATGTGGATGGAAATACCATGCCAACTTTCAACCTTTTCAGAGTTCATTCGAAACGCTTTTCAATTTTAGGGTCTTATAGCTCAAAATAATTAGTAAATGCATGAAAAATAACACATGAAGTCAGAAAGGATTGAAAAATGATGATGTGGCTTTGAATGGTGCATTTTGAACACACAAAAAGACAGGAGTTCAAATAAGTTTTAAAAAATGAAATCCCTTTGTAACAGACGAGTTTCCGGATGAAATCCTGATACTTTGAAAGAGATTGTCCGTTTTGTACACGAAGTGCATCCAGTTTTTGGCATAACCCTCTCAACTTTCTTGCACATGCTATGTGGATGAAATGATGATACATTGCCAACTTACAGCCTTTTCAGAGTTCATTTGAAATGCTTTTCAATTTTAGGGTCTTATAGCTCAAAATAATGAGTAAATGCATGAAAAATAACAAATGAAGTCAGAAAGGATTGAGAAATGATGACGTGGCTTTGAATGGTGCATTTTGAACACACAAAAAGTCAGGAGTTCAAATAAGTTAAAAAAAAATGAAATACCTTTGTAACAGACGAGTTTCCGAATGAAATCCTGATACTTTGAAAGAGATTGTCCGTTTTGTACACGAAGTGCATCCAGTTTTTGCCGTAACCCTCTCAACTTTCTTGCACATGCTATGTGGATGAAATGATGATACCATGCAAACTTTCAACCTTTTCAGAGTTCATTTGAAATGCTTTTCAATTTTAGGGTCTTATAGCTCAAAATAATTAGTAAATGCATGAAAAATAACAAATGAAGTCAGAAAGGAATGAAAAATGATGATGTGGCTTTGAATGGTGCAT
>NW_025302323.1:0-862 GCF_018294505.1 Triticum aestivum
GTCTCGGCGTCCGTCCTCGCTACCGCGACAACGTCCGCCTCAACTCGCGTTACGCTAAGACAGGGTGGTAGTGGTGTCATGTGCTAGTCTGGGCGTCCGTCGTCGCTGCCGCGACGACGTCCGCCTCGACTCACGTTACGCTAAGACAAGGTGGCAGTGGTGTCACGTGCTCGTCTCGGCGCTCGCTACCGCGACGACGTCCGCCTCGACTCGCGTGACCCTAAGATAGACAGGGTGGCAGTGCTGTCACGTGCTCGTCTCGGCGTCCGTAGTCGCTACCACGACGACGTGCGCCTCGACTCGCGTTACCCTAAGATAGACAGGGTGGCAGTGGTGTCACGTGCTCGTCTAGGCGTCCGTCGTCGCTACCGTGACGACGTCCGCCTCGACTCGCATTACGCTAACACAGGGTGGCAGTGGTGTCACGTGCTCGTCTCCGTGTCCGTCGTCGCTACCGCGATGACGTCCGCCTCGACTCGCGTGACCCTAAGATAGACACGGTGGCAGTGTTGTCACGTGCTCGTCTCGGCGTCCGTAGTCGCTACCATGATGACGTGCGCCTCGACTCGCGTTACCCTAAGATAGACAGGGTGGCAGGGGTGTCACGTGCTCGTCTCGGCGTCCGTCATCGCTACCGTGACGACGTCCGCCTCGACTCACGTGACCCTAAGATAGACAGGGTGGCAGTGTTGTCACGTGCCCGTCTCGGCGTCCGTCGTCGCTACCGCGAGGACGTCCGCCTCGACTCGCGTTACCCTAAGATAGACAGGGTGGTAGTGGTGTCACGTGCTCGTCTCGGCGTCCGTCGTCGCTATCGCGACGACGTCCGCCTCGACTCGCGTTACCCTAAGATAGACAGGGT
>NW_025302324.1:0-862 GCF_018294505.1 Triticum aestivum
GAGCGTCGTACCGGGCCCTCATACATGAGGGGTGGTGTTGTGGCATGTCCGAAGAGGCGGCACGCGTCTCCGGGTTGTGGCCCCCCTCACGGACGGCAATGAAACGGTGGTAGACGTTCTGCGGTAACGATGCAGCGTGAATATTATTAAATACTTGGAGCGCGATAAAATCATGAGTTTTTTACACAACGTGGGCACATGTGCTATAGGACTGATGGTAATTTTTCATAATTTTTTGTGATGGAGAAGTATCTGAACACTTCCCTCTACGCGGATTGCTCTTCGCACGTCTACGACTGTGGCCGGCGGCCTTCGGGGGGTAGCATACCGTAAAATCTTGCGTAGGCGGCCTCTCACAAGTCTGGAAGTGTTGAGGCGGTTGCAAATGCCCAGCACGCGTCTTCGGTGCGTGCCCCCCCTCACGGACGGCGCCGCCGCCGGCACCCGGAGGGGGGAAACGGACACGTCGGGTCTACACGGAGTGGATGTAGCTGTGGCCCTGGCCCGGATGTTGCTCCCCGGTGTCCCTCTGGGCCGACCCGACACAACCGGGTGGAGAGGTCCACTGGTCAAAGCCCGTCCATGCAAAGTCAAAGGGCTAGATCCCGTGGTCAAACGCTACAGGGTTAGGCGGGACGGGGGCCCTGGGGGGGTAGCAATGCCACCGGAGCGTCGTACCGGGCCCTCATACATGCGGGGTGGTGTTGTGGCATGTCCGAAGAGGCGGCACGCGTCTCCGGTGCGTGGCCCCCCTCACGAACGGCGTCGCCGCCGGCACCCGGAGGGGGGAAACGGACGCGTCGAGTCTACACGGAGTGGATGTAGCTGTGGGCCTGGCCCGGATGTTGCTCCAAAGTGTTCC
>NW_025302325.1:0-862 GCF_018294505.1 Triticum aestivum
ATAAGGGCGCCAGCACCCCCCGCCTCCTCGGGCCTCTCTCCCACTCGCCCCGCTCTCCTCTCGGCCTCTGCGCCTCTCTCTCCCCCCCCAGATCCGCGCCGCTCCTCCCTTCCCCACGCCCGACGCGGTCGCCGCCGTTCACCGTCGTTCCCGCGGCCACCGTGCCCCAATCGCCACTTCGCCGTGTCGTACGCCGTCGCCGCCCTCGACTACACCACCTCCACCTCTCCGTTGGAGCTCCGAGCCACTGCAACGGCCTCCCCGAGCTCGTCTTCCCCGCACGGCCGCCGTCGATCGCCGCCCCGTTTCGCCGCCTCGAGCCTCCCCGAGCACGCTGCCGTCCCCCTACAGCCTCGCCGTGAGCCTCTCCCCCTCCTCCACTGTCCTTTCTCTTTCGCGCGCCCCCTAGCGGCTTCCCCACGCGCGCTCGAATGCCGCGCCGCGGAGCTCATCGCCGGCGGGTCTCCGGTGACCATTTGGTCATGGGCATAGGCCCGTTAGCTTGACCGCATCGTGCCGCACCCGCCTAGCTAGTTAGTTCGGCCGCTCGCGCGCTCTAAGGCCGCACCCGCCCCAGGCCGAAGCACCTCGCCGCCGGCGAGCTCGTAGCGCTCGCCCCCGCCCGTTCCAGCCACTCCGGCCACCACCGTTGGACGCGCGGCGCCGAGCCGCGTCGAACGCGCCCAGCCACGACCCCGCAGACCCCCTGTGCGCGAAACCCGCGCCCCTCCCGAGCCGCGCCGCCGCGTTTGGCTCGTCGGAGTTGCTCCGGCGCCGGCCGCCGACGTGGCTGGCCTGGGGCCACCCCAGTGCCACTGCCAGTGGGCCCCGTGGGCCCCGTTGACTGGGTCAACCCAGTCAA
>NW_025302326.1:0-862 GCF_018294505.1 Triticum aestivum
GCTCACGATTCACGGGTCCAGCGTCGGCGTTGTGGCGCGGCAAGCGTGCACTGGTGCGGTTGAGAGGGAGGGGTGGAAACCGCGTTAAACTCGTCTCCGTAGTTGAGAGGGAGCGGCCAAAGCAATGTGCAATCGTCTTTGTAGTGGAGCTGGGAGGGGCAAGGATAAGGGACGAAGACCGGGGTAACATGTCGGATGCGATCATACCAGCACTAAAGCATCGGATCCCATCAGAACTCCGAAGTTAAGCGTGCTTGGGCGAGAGTAGTACTAGGATGGGTGACCTCCTGGGAAGTCCTCGTGTTGCATTCCCTTTTTAATTTTTTTCGCGCCGCTTGCAAAACAAAACGCACGTGTAAGTAATATATTTACCGTGTTTTATTATTTTGCACGAGTGCGGTAAGTCATTGCTGGGTGCTCACGATTCACGGGTCCAGCGTCGGCGTTGTGGCGCGGCAAGCGTGCACTGGTGCGGTTGAGAGGGAGGGGTGGAAACCGCGTTAAACTCGTCTCCGTAGTTGAGAGGGAGCGGCCAAAGCAATGTGCAATCGTCTTTGTAGTGGAGCTGGGAGGGGCAAGGATAAGGGACGAAGACCGGGGTAACATGTCGGATGCGATCATACCAGCACTAAAGCACCGGATCCCATCAGAACTCCGAAGTTAAGCGTGCTTGGGCGAGAGTAGTACTAGGATGGGTGACCTCCTGGGAAGTCCTCGTGTTGCATTCCCTTTTTAATTTTTTTCGCGCCGCTTGCAAAACAAAACGCACGTGTAAGTAATATATTGTTTTATTATTTTGCACGAGTGCGGTAAGTCATAGCTGGGTGCTCACGATTCACGGGTCCAGCGTCGGCGTTGTGGC
>NW_025302327.1:0-862 GCF_018294505.1 Triticum aestivum
GCTGGGACATTGTGTATGTTCTCGAAATGCGTTTGTCGAGTGCTCATTAAGAAAGTTTCTATACAAGTTTCTGAAGGAACTCCTTCAGAAAAGTTCTCCAAAAGTTCCCTGTGAAAGAATTCTTTGAAGCATCTGGTCGTCACAATGGTTTTGCCAACTTGTGGAGCCAAAACGGACTCCGTATGAGTCAGATATCCATGTTTGAGTTAACACTGCGCAAAACTGATTCCAAACGACAGTTACAGACTAGTTCTTGTGTAGTTGCATTCGATTTTTTCCATTCTACTTCACTAAACATCTCCATATGAGATCCAATTAGTTGTAGGGAAATGCAAGAGACCTCAGTTATGATGATGCACTAGGTCCATAGCTGGGACTTTGTGTATGTTCTTGAAATGCGTTTGTCGAGTGCTCATTAAGAAAGTTTGTATACAAGTTTTTGAATGAACTCCTTAAGAAAAGTTCTCCAAAAGTTCCCTGTGAAAGAATCCTTTTAAGCATCTGGTTGTCACAAACGTTTTGACTACTTGTGGAGCCAAAACGGACTTCGTATGAGTCAGATATCCATGTTTCAATTAACACTACGCAAAACTGATTCCGATCTAAAGTTACAGACTAGTTCTTGTGTAGTTGCATTCGATTTTTTTCCATTCTACTTCACTAAACATCTCCATATGAGATCAAATTACTTGTAGGGAAATGCAAGAGACCTCAGTTATGATGATGCACTAGGTCCATGGCTGGGACTTTGTGTATGTTCTCGAAATGCGTTTGTCGAGTGCTCATTAAGAAAGTTTCTATACAAGTTTCTGAACGAGCTCCTTAAAAAAAGTTCTCCAAAAGTTCCCTGTGTAAGAATCCT
>NW_025302328.1:0-862 GCF_018294505.1 Triticum aestivum
GGACCCCAAAACAGTGATTAATAGTCCTCGAAACGGGCCAGAAACGGCCAAAACTGTGATTGTTGATGACCGACACGTAAGCGCACCCCAGGGTTCGGCAATCATGGAAATCACTCCGGCACCCCGAAACTGAGAAATAGTCCAAGAAACGGGCCAGAATCGGCCCAAACTGTGATTGTTGATGACAGACATGTAAGCGCTCCTTGGGGATTGACAACCATGGAAATCGCTTTGGGATCCCAAAACGGTGAGTAATAGGCCACTAAACGGCCCAGAATCAGCAAAAACCGCGAGTGTTAATGACCGACACGTAAACGCACCCCGGGGTTCGTCAATCATGGAAATCACTCCGGGACCCCAAAATTTTGAGTAATAGTCCAAGAAACGGGCCAGAATAGGCCGAAATTGTGAGTGTTGATGACCGACACGTAAGCGCACCTTGGGTTTCAACAACTATGGAAATCACTTCGGGGACCCAAAATAGTGAGTAATAGTCCAAGAAACGGGCCAGAATCGGCCAAAACTGTGAGTGTTGATGACTGACACGTAAGTGCACCTTGTGTTTCAACAACTATGGAAATCACTTCGGGACCCCAAAACAGTGACTAATAGTCCAAGAAACGGACCAGAATCAGCCCAAACTATGAGTGTTGATGACCGACACGTAAGCGCACCTTGGGGTTTGACAACCATGGAAATAGATTTGGGACCCCAAAACAGTGAGTAATAGTCCTCGAAACGGGCCAGAATCGGCCAAAACTGTGATTGTTGATGACCGACACGTAAGCGCACCCCAGGGTTCGGCAATCGTGGAAATCACTCGCGGACCCCAAAACTGAGATATAGTCCAAGAAACGGGCCA
>NW_025302329.1:0-862 GCF_018294505.1 Triticum aestivum
CATGGTCTTATAGCTCAAAGTAATTAGTTAATGCATGAAAAATAACAAATGAAGTCAGAAAGGATTGAAAAATGATGATGTGGCTTTGAATGGTGCATTTTGAACACACAAAAAGTCAGGAGTTCAAATAAGTTTTAAAAAATGAAATCCCTTTGTAACAGACGAGTTTCCGTATGAAATCCTGATACTTTGAAAGAGATTGTCCGTTTTGTACACGAAGTGCATCCAGTTTCTGCCGTAACCCTCTCAAATTTCTTGCACATGCTATGTGGATGAAATGATGATACCATGCCATCTTTCAACCTTTTCACAGTTCATTTGAAATGCTTTTCAATTTTATGGTCTAATAGCTCAAAGTAATTAGCAAATGCATGAAAAATAACAAATAAAGTTGGAAAGGATTGAAAAATGATGATGTGGCTTTGAATGGTGCATTTTGAACACACTAGAAGTCAGGAGTTCAAATAAGTTTTAAAAAATGAAATCCTTTTGTAACAGACGAGTTTCCGTATGAAATCCTGATACTTTGAAAGAGATTGTCCGTTTTGTACACGAAGTGCATCCAGTTTTTGCCGTAACCCTCTCAACTTTCTTGCACATGCTATGTGGATGAAATGATGATACCATGCCAACTTTCAACCTTTTCAGAGTTCATTTGAAATGCTTTTCAATTTTATGGTCTTATAGCTCAAAATAATTAGTAAATGCATGAAAAATAACAAATGAAGTCAGAAAGGATTGAAAAATGATGATGTGGCTTTGAATGGCGCATTTTGAACACACAAAAAGTCAGGAGTTCAAATAAGTTTTAAAAAATGAAATCCCTTTGTAACAGACGAGTTTCCGTATGAAATCCTGATAC
>NW_025302330.1:0-862 GCF_018294505.1 Triticum aestivum
TCAACACTCGCAGTTTTGGCCGATTCTGGCCCGTTTCTTGGACTATTACTCTATTTTTTGGTCCAAGCATGATTTCCATGATTTACGAACCCCGTGGTGCGTTTACGTGTCGGTCAATGACACTCACAATGTTGGCCAATTTCTGGTCTGTTTTGTGTACTATTACTCACCGTTTGGCTTCCCAGAGCGATTTCCATTATTTACAATCCCCGGGTGCGTTTGCGTCTCTGTCGTCAACACTCACAGTTTTGGCCAATTCTGACGCGATTCGTGGACTATTACTCATCATTTAGGGGTCCCGAAGCGATTCCATAGTGGTTGAACCCTAAGGTCCGTTTACGTGTCGGTCATCAACACTCGCAGTTTTGGCCGATTCTGGCCCGTTTCATGGACTATTACTCACCGTTTTGGGTCCCCAAAGTGATTTTCATGGTTGTTTGACCCCATGGTGCGTTTACGTGTCGATCATCAACAAGCGCATTTTGGGACGATTTTGTCCCATTTCTTGCATTATTACTTAGTTTTGGGGTCCCGGAGTGATTTCCACGATTGACGAACTCCGGGGTGCGTTTACGTGTCGGTCATAAACACTCACAATTTTGGCCAATTCTCGTCCGTTTCGTGCACTATTACTCACCGTTTCGGCGTCCCAGAGAGATGTCCACGATTGACTTGCGTGTCTGTCGTCAACACTCACAGTTTTGGCCAATTCTGACGCGATTCGTGGGCTATTAGTCACCATTTAGGGCTCCCGAAGCGATTTCCATAGTTGTGGAACCCCAAGGTGCGTTTAGGTGTCGGTCATCAACACTCACTGTTTTGGGGCCCCGGTGTGATTTCCACGATTAACGATCCCCGGGGT
>NW_025302331.1:0-862 GCF_018294505.1 Triticum aestivum
TCTTTCGAAGTATCTGGGTTTCAGACAAAAACTCATCTGTTACATCGGCAATTCAAAATTTTAATTACCTATTACAACTCCGGACGTTTTTTGCATCCAGCATGCAACATTCAAAGCCACGTCATCAACTTTCAACCCTTTGTGACATAATTTGCTATTTTTTATGCATTTACTGATTTGTTTTGAGCTAAATGGCCCTGAAATTGAAAAGCTCTACAAATGAACTCTGAAAAGGTTCAAACTTGGCATGATATCATCATTTCACCCGCATAGCATGTGCAAAAAAGTAGAGAGGGTCACGGCAAAAACGGGATGCACTTCATGTACAAAATGGACAATCTCTTTCGAAGTATCAGGGTTTCGGACGAAAACTCATCTGTTACATCGGCAATTAAAAATCTTAATAACTTATTACAACTCTGGACGTTTTTTGCATTCAGCATGCACCATTCAAAGCCACGTAATCAACTTTCAAACCTTTGGGACATAATTTGCTATTTTTAATGCATTTACTGATTTGTTTTGAGCTAAATGGCCCTGCAATTGAAAAGCTCTACAAATGAACTCTCAAAAGGTTTAAAATTGGCATGGAATCATCATTTCACCCGCATAGCATCTGCAAAAAAGTTGAGAGGGTCACCGCAAAAACTGGATGCACTTCGTGTGCAAACTGGACAATCTCTTTCGAAGTATCAGGGTTTTAGACGAAAACTCATCTGTTACACTGGCAATTCAAAATTTTAATAACTTATGACAACTCCGGATGTTTTCTGCATCCAGCATGCAATAATCAAAGCCACGTCATCAACTTTCAGCTCTTTTTGACATAAGTTGCTATTTTTCATGCATTTACTGATTTGTT
>NW_025302332.1:0-862 GCF_018294505.1 Triticum aestivum
CTTTGTAACAGACGAGTTTCCGGATGAAATCCTGATACTTTGAAAGAGATTGTCCGTTTTGTACACGAAGTGCATCCAGTTTTTGCCGTAACCCTCTCAACTTTCTTGCACATGCTATGTGGATGAAATGATGATATCATTCCAACTTTCAACCTTTTCAGAGTTCATTTGAAATGCTTTTCAATTTTTGGGTCTTATAGCTCAAAATAATTAGTAAATGCATGAAAAATAACAAATGAAGTGAGAAAGGATTGAAAAATGATGATGTGGCTTTGAATGGTGCATTTTGAACACACAAAAAGTCACGATTTTAAATAAGTTTTAAAAAATGAAATCCCTTTGTAACAGACGAGTTTCTGGATGAAATCCAGATACTTTGAAAGGGATTGTCCGTTTTGTACACGAAGTGCATCCAGTTTTGGCCGTAACCCTCTCAACTTTCTTACACATGCTATGTGGATGAAATGATGATATCATGCCAACTTTCAACCTTTTCAGAGTTCATTTGAAATGCTTTTCAATTTTAGGGTCTTATAGCTCAAAATAATTAGTAAATGCATGAAAAATAACAAATGAAGTGAGAAAGGATTGAAAAATGATGATGTGGCTTTGAATGGTGCATTTTGAACACACAAAAACTCAGGAGTTCAAATAAGTTTAAAAAAATGAAATCTCTTTGTAACAGACGAGTTTCCGGATGAAATCCTGATACTTTGAAAGAGATTGTCCGTTTTGTACACGAAGTGCATCCAGTTTTTGCCGTAACCCTCTCAACTTTCTTGCACATGCTATGTGGATGAAATGATGATATCATTCCAACTTTCAACCTTTTCAGAGTTCATTTGAAATGCTTTTCAATTTT
>NW_025302333.1:0-862 GCF_018294505.1 Triticum aestivum
CCGCCCCGGCGTGCCGCGCCGTTGGTGCCCCGGCGGCCTCGTCCCGCCCTGCGGGCGAGTGCTCGTTCGGGCGGCGCCCGTAACCGCACGCCCGCATAGGCTCCCCTGGCCCCATGACAATTGGGGCCCAACCCAGAACGTCAAAAAAAGGAGATAAAAAAATATATTAATAATAATAAAAATATAATTAAATTAATTAATTAATAAATTAACTTAATTAATTATGTTTAATAAACCTAATTAAATAACTAACCTAACTAATCTGTTAATTAATCTAATTAACATGGTTAATTAGTTAACAGACAATGACAGTGGGACCCACATGTCAGTTTGACTAGGTCAACTGACTAGTTGACTGCTGACATCACCCTGACATAATGCTGATGTCATAATTCCATTTTCGGGTTAAATTAAATAATTAGTTAAATTCTAGAAATTAATAAAATCTTTAGAAAATCATATCTTTTAATCCGTAACTCGGATTAAAATATTTTCAACATGAAAGTTACTCAGAACGACGAGACGATTCCGGATACGCAGTCCGCTCGTCCGCCACACACCCCTAACCTATCGAACTCGCAACTTTTCCCCTCCGGTTCATCTGTCCGAAAACGCGAAACACCGGGAATACTTTCCCGGATGTTTCCCCCCTTCGTCGGTATCACCAACTACCGCGATTGGGCGCACCTAGCATCGTTACTTGTCATGTCATGCATCGATATGCATTTGTTTGCATTGTATTCATTGTTTCTTCCCCCTCTTCTCTCCCGTAGACTACGAGACCGACGCTGCTGCTGCCCAGTTCGACTACGGAGTTGACGACCCCTCCTTCTTGCCAGAGCAATCAGGCAAGCCCCCCCTT
>NW_025302334.1:0-862 GCF_018294505.1 Triticum aestivum
TGCCTGCGCCCTGCGGCCTCCCCGTGCCGTGCTCCTCTGCCGCCGTGCTCGGCCTGCTGCTGTGGCCTCGGGCACGAGCGCCCGCACCCAGCGCCCGAACCCGCCGCCCCTCGTCTCCGTCCTGCCGGCCTCGAACACGGTCTCGCCGGAGCCCGGTCCGGCCACCGCGCCCCTGCCCCTTCCCTGTGTGCGTTCGTGCACAGGAGGGAGGTGGCCTGAGCCACTTGCAGGTGGGGCCCTCCCCCTTGTAAATCAGAAAGACGAAAAAAAATGGGAATAAAAAAAAAGACTTAAAAAAATATATATAATAATAAATAAAAATGATTAATTAATTAAGTAAATAATTAATTTAATTAATCCTGATAAATTAAACCTAATGACTAATTAACCTAATTAACTACTAATTAATTAAACTTAACTAAGATAATTAGTTAACAAAGTATGACGAACGGGACCCACATGTCAGGGTTGACCAAGTCAACCCTGTTGACTGCTGACGTCAGCATGACATCATGCTGACGTCATAAATTCATTTTCAAATTAATTAATTAATTAATTAAATTCCAGAAATTAATAAAATCTTTAGAAAATCATATCTTTTAATCCGTAACTCGGATGAAAATACTTTCTACATGAAAGTTGCTCAGAACGACGAGACGAATCCGGATACGCGGTCCGTTCGTCCGCCACACCCCTCTAACCTATCGAACCCGCAACTTTCCCCCTCCGGCTCCTCTGCCCGAAAACACGAAACACCGGGAATACTTTCCCGGATGTTTTCCCCCCTTCACCGGTATCACCTACTACCGCGTTAGGGCACACCGAACGCCGCGTATTGCCTTGTTATATTTTGTGATGCTTT
>NW_025302335.1:0-862 GCF_018294505.1 Triticum aestivum
CAATTTAGGCAGCATCATATTCTCATGAACATTAGAATCATTACCAAGAAACGAAAGTACCTGGTAATTTAGTTGGCGTGCACGAGCTCTAGTAATTGGTCCAGTATGTATAGCAGCAGGGGCTGTGGGTGTAACAATTGTATTGATGTCCTCATCATCCTCCCCTTCTTGAAATGAAGTCGTCCTCGACGGAAGTTCATCTTCCTCACCCAAATAAGGCTTCAAATCTGCAATGTTAAAAGTGGGACTAACCCCAAAATCTGCAGGCAGCTCAAGTTTATATGCATTATCATTTATTTTCTCTAACACCTTAAAGGGACCATCAGCACGTGGCATTAGCTTTGATTTGCGCAAATCGGGAAATCTATCCTTACGCAAATGTAACCAAACAAGATCTCCAGGTGCAAACACAACATGTTTTCTACCCTTATCTCTAGTAAGTTTATATTTAGCATTCATCCGCTCAATGTTTTCCTTAGTTAACTCATGCATTTTTAAAATCAATTCAGCACGTTGTTTAGCATCAAAATTAACCTTCTCCGAAGATGGAAGAGGCAACAAATCAATAGGTGCACGAGGTAGGAAACCATACACAACTTCAAAAGGGCACATCTTAGTAGTAGAATGCAATGAACGATTATAAGCAAATTCAATATGAGGCAAGCATTCCTCCCACATTTTCTTATTATTCTTCAAAACAGCCCTAAGCATAGTAGACAACGTTCTATTGACTACTTCAGTTTGTCCATCAGTTTGGGGGTGACAAGTAGTACTAAAAAGCAGTTTAGTCCCCAACTTAGCCCATAAACATCTCCAAAAGTGGCTAAGAAATTTAGTATCACGATCTGAAACAATAGTATTT
>NW_025302336.1:0-862 GCF_018294505.1 Triticum aestivum
CAAATGAAGTCAGAAAGGGTTGTAAATTGATGATGTGTCTTTGAATGGTGCATTTTGAACATAGAAAAACAAGGGAGTTCAAATAATTTCAAAAAAATGAAATCCCTTTGTAAAAGACGAGTTTCCATATGAAACCCTGATACTTCGAAAGAGATTGTCCGTTTTGTACACGAAGTGCATCCAGTTTTTGCCGTAACCCTCTCTACTTTCTGCACATGCTATGTGGCTGAAATGATGATACCATGCCAACTTGGACCCTTTTCAGAGTTCATTTCAAATGCTTTTCAATTTCATGGTTTTATAGCTCAAAATAATCAGTAAATGCATGAAAAATAACAAATGAAGTCAGAAAGGGTTGTAAATTGAGGATGTGGCTTTGAATGGTGCATTTTCAACACAGAAAACAAGGGAATTGAAATAAGTTAAAAAAATGAAATCCCTTTGTAACAGACGAGTTTCCATATGAAACCCTGATACTTCGAAAGAAATTGTCCGTTTTGTACACGAAGTGCATCGAGTTTTTGCCGTAACCCTCTCTACTTTCTCGCATATGCTATGTGGGTGAAATGATGATACCATGCCTACTTGGAACCTTTTCAGAGTTCATTTCAAATGCTTTTCAATTTCATGGTCTTATAGCTCAAAATAATCAGTAAATGCATGAAAAATAACAAATGAAGTCAGAAAGGGTTGTAAATTGACGATTTGGCTTTGAATGGTGCATTTTGAACACAGAAAAACAATGGAGTTCAAATAAGTGTAACAAACGAGTTTCTGTATGAAACTCTGATACTTCGAAAGAGATTGTCCCTTTTGTACACGAAGTGCATCCAGTTTTTGCCGTAACTCTCTCTACTTTCTC
>NW_025302337.1:0-862 GCF_018294505.1 Triticum aestivum
TGTAGCTGTGGGTTTGGCCCGGATGTCGCTTCCAGGTGTCCCTCTGTGCTGACCAGACACAACCGGGTGGAGAGGTCCATTGGTCAAAGCCCTTCCGTGGAAAGTCAAAGGGCTAGATCTCGTGGTCAACCACTCTAGGGTTAGGTGGGATGGGGGCCCTGGGGGTAGCAATGCCACCGGAGCGTCACATCGGCCCCTCATACATGCGGGTTGGTGTTGTGGCATGTTCGAAGAGGCGGCGCGCGTCTCCGGGGTGTGGACCCCTGACGGACGGCGATGACACAGTAGTAGACGTACTGCGGTAACGGTGCGGTGTGAATATTATTAAATACTCGGATCGTGATAAAATAATGAGTTTTTTACACGATGTGGGCACATGTGTTATAGGAGCGATGGTAATTTTTCATTATTTTTGGTGATGGAGAAGTATCCGAACACTTCCCTCTATGCGGATTGCCGTTCACATGTCTACGACTGTGACCGGCGGCCTCTGTGGGCTAGCATGCCGTCAATCTTGCGTGCACGACTTCTCACAAGTCTGAGTGTGTTGTGGCGGTTGCAAACGCTCGGCACGCGTCTCCGGGGCGTGGCCCCCCTCACGGACGGCGCCGCCGCCGGCACCTGGAGGGGGAAACGGACGCGTCGGGTCTACTCGGAGGGGATGTAGCTGTGGGTTTGGCCCGGATGTTGCTCCCAGGTGTCCCTCTGTGCTGACCTGATACAACCGGGTGGAGAGGTCCAGTGTTCGAAGCCCGTCCATGGAAAGTCAAAGGGCTAGATCTCCTGGTCAACCGCTGCAGGGTTAGGCGGGATGGGGGCCCGAGGTGGGAGCAATGCCGCCGGAGCGTCGCATCGGCCCCTC
>NW_025302338.1:0-862 GCF_018294505.1 Triticum aestivum
TATGTATGTATGTTCATATGTATGTATGTTTATATGCAAAGCATATGCAAAGAAAATGTATGAATGGTCATATGCAAAGAAAAATGTATGTATGGTCATATGCAAAGAAAATGTATGTATGTATGTTCATATGAAAGAAAAATGTATGTATGTATGTTCATATGCATATGCAAAGAAAATGTATGTTCATATGCATATGCAAAGAAAATGTATGTTCATATATATGATGATATGTTCATGTATGAGTATATGTATGTATATATGTTCTCTGTGTATATATATATGTTCATGTATATATGCAAAAGATAAATTTTTAGAAAAGTTAGGATTTTTTTCTGTTCATAGATTTTTTTGGTGATATTAATTATTGTAGAATATGCAAATGTTTGTATATTCATATGAACAATGCATTAGGCAAAACCTTTACTTTTTTCAAAATTTTCTATTTGAACATTTTTTTATGAATGAGAGGAAAAAGGAAAATAAGAAGAGGAAGAAAGGAGAAGAAGAGGAGAGGAAGAAGAGGAGAAATAAATAAGAAGAGGAAAAAAGAAGAAAAAGAAGAGGAGAAGAAGAAAGGAATAGAAGAGAAGAAGAAAAAATAGAAAAAATTCTATTTTTTCTTCTTCTCTCCTCTATTCCTTTCTTCTTCTCCTCTTTTTCTTTCTTCTTTTTTTTTCTTCGATCTTCTCCTCTATTCCTTTTCTTCTTCTCCTCTTTTTATTTCTTCTTCGTTTTCTTATGTTTTATCGGGTCTGTCGTCGTCGATATACCCCTCTCCCGATAACTTCAACACGAGGGGGGTCGATATACCCCCTCCCCGATAATATTATTTTCCCATGTACGTATGTCGTCGTTGTCG
>NW_025302339.1:0-862 GCF_018294505.1 Triticum aestivum
GACGTACTTGCTACACATTTCTTTTGGCCAAAGATGAGACGGAATGTTGAGCGTTTTATTGCTCGCTGCACTACATGTCAAAAAGCTAAGTCACGCCTCAATCCTCATGGTTTATATATGCCTTTGCCTGTACCTAGTGTTCCTTGGGAGGATATATCTATGGACTTTGTTTTAGGTTTACCTCGAACAAAGAAGGGGAGGGATAGCATATTTGTTGTCGTGGATAGATTCTCGAAAATGGCACACTTTATACCATGTCATAAAAGCGATGATGCTGTTAATGTTGCTGATTTGTTCTTTCGTGAAATTATTCGCTTGCATGGTGTGCCAAATACTATTGTTTCAGATCGTGATACTAAATTTCTTAGCCACTTTTGGAGATGTTTATGGGCTAATGATAGAGGCAGAGGTGTCCCGTCTTTCGATGAGATGATGGATTTCGCTTTGGTGGAAGTCGACTTTGACGATCCGACTACGAACGTGCGAGGACGTCGCGCCTTAGCAATCGCTAAACCAACTCCGAGAGGTTATTGACCACGCCGGAGCACGATCAACCTGACCACGAGGGTCTGTTTCCTGCGAGCAAACAAAGAACAAGCAAGAAACTGAGATTGCAATCTGGATATTGCGAATATAAGATGAAAGCTTTATTGATCAAGGTGGGGTTCTGTGACGCCTTTGTCTGGTCGTTGAACACAAACGAAGTACGCGAAGTTGCAGCTATGGCGAACTTTTAATCTAAACAAAACCCAAAGTCTAAACGATGCCCTAAGGGCTGTATATATGGAGGAAGAGGGGGGAATTTCGTGGCCCTTGGTGGAGGGGTCCGAAATCAACCCTATCTCTTGTTTCCCCACACATA
>NW_025302340.1:0-862 GCF_018294505.1 Triticum aestivum
GCATATGTACCTACAAGCAACAAGTCAATATTAGAAGCTAACAAGTGTCCATGCCTGGATCTATATGCACGACATTATGGAATGACGGGGGGAGTACAAGTCGAGGGATGAAACTAACCTCGGCGGAAAATGCTGGCCACTCCCGTTGTTGTCCTCCATAAGTAGTGGAAAGGCATGATAAGTACAACAAGCTTAACATCCCACAAATATAGCCAAGGTAAACGACATCATCTCCAAATTATAGATTGAATGTGTTGGTTTCAATATATTATTAAAGTGGATATAAAATGGAAGGGAATGTTACCTACAACAGGATTAACAGCCATCAAATATTGCAGTTCAAACTAGTATTGTTGAAAATGAATAGAACGTAAATCATGCTTAAACATCACAGTGGATAAATATGTAAAATTGAAATAAAGGGATGTGTTAACTACACCAGGCATAATATAACCGTTTAAACTGGTATTGATGAAATCGAGCAGCACAGTTTCGACTTGCACAAAATGAACATCACATTGTGAATGAATAAAATAAACAAGGCATAAATGATCAGTATAAAAACCAAATATAGCCACTGACAACTGGATAGAGTCTCACTTCAACCAACCTAACAAGCAAATACAGATAAACATGGCACATGCTTGAAAACTGGACAAATGCTCACTTCAACCAACCTAACAAGCAAATATAGATAAACAAGGCATCTCCTTGAAAACTGGACAAATGCTTGCTGCAACCAACCTAACAACCAAATACAGATAAACAATGCATCTGCTTGAAAATTGGACAAATGCTCACTGCAACCAACCTATCAACCAAATACATATAAATATGGCATCTGCTTGATAACTGGACAAAT
>NW_025302341.1:0-862 GCF_018294505.1 Triticum aestivum
AGGAGGGCCACGTGGCGGCTGGCGGCTGGCTGGGCGCGGCGGCGGACGTTGTCCGGCTCGCCCGGACACGTCCGTCGGCGGCGGATCTGGCGAGGATGATTTTTTTTAGGGTTTCGGGGAGAGGGAGAGATCCGAAAACGGAGGGGTGTATATATAGGCATAGAGGGAGCTAGGAGAGTCCAAATGAGGTGCGGTTTTCGCCCACACGATCGTGATCGAACGCTCTAGGACATGGAGCAGAGTTTGGTGGGTTTTGGGCCAAATTTGGGGGGTGTTGGGCTGCAACACACACAAGGCCTTTTCGGTCCCTCGGTTAACCGTTGGAGTATCAAACGAAGTCCAAATGACCCGAAACTTGATAGGCGGTCTACTGGTAGTAAACCAAGGCCGCTTGGCAAGTCTCGGTCCAATCCGGAAATGTTTAATCCCCACACACGAAAGAAAGCTAGAAATGACCACCGGAGGAGAACGAAGCGCCGGAATGCAAAACGGACAACGGGGAAAATGATCGAATGCATGAGATGAACATGTATGCAAATGCAATGCACGAGATGACATGGTATGAGATGCATGAAAACGAAAACAACACACGGAGACAAAGACCCGAAACCGAGAAATAAATATAACTTGACACCGGAAACGGCAAGAGTTGGAGTACAAATGGGGAAAGTTACATCTGGGGCGTTACAACACTCCACCACTACGAAAAGATCTCGTCCCGAGATCTAGGACTGAAAGAACTCCGGGTACTCAGAACGGAGGTGATCCTCGCGTTCCCAGGTAGCTTCACGGTCGGAATGGTGAGACCACTTAACTTTGAGAAATTTGATTGACTTGTTGCGAGTCTTGCGTTCAGTCTCTT
>NW_025302342.1:0-862 GCF_018294505.1 Triticum aestivum
GAATCAATGGGTAAAGCCCGCGAAAACATCTACCTCGGCAGAGCACCTTCCTCATTACCTGATCCTTGAACAAAAAGAAAAAGGGGTGAAACTCTAGAAAGACGTGATTGTCAATGGCAATATGATGAACTCAAAGAAGATTTTGCGACGCACTAGGGACATGAAGAATTTTTCTTAGATGAATCTTTCGGTGAGGGGTTTGAAAAACTGAATGACCAACATGTTTAATCCTCATACCTGATCCACTTGCAGTGTGTATCTGATCTTGGCCCCGGTACTTCTCCCGCATAGTCACCTTTTCAAGTTCACCGGTGATGTGATTTGTAGCCCCACTATCAACGTACCAGTTTGTATCAACCCCGTATGAGGCTTCTATAGTGCCAGCAACCTTCTCATCTTACGAGGATTCTCCTTCATCCTCCTCAAACCGGTACCAGCAATCCTTTGCTGAGTGACCGATCTTGCCGCAGATTTGACACTTGACAGCGTCGGGGCAGCTCCTGGAGTTGTTGTGACGACCCTTGTTGTTCGAGTAGAAGGGCGGCCCACGAGAGGCGTTGTTGCTGTTGTAGGAGTTTCCGCTACCGCCGCTGCTGTTGCTCTTTCCCTTGTTGTGCGGAGGGCCACGGTAGTCACGCGAGCCACCACGACCACCACGAACAGCGGCGTTGGCGGAGCTCTTCAACCCGACGTTGTTGCCCGCACCATGGAACAACGCAATGCACTGATCGAAGTTACTTACTTGAGCGAACAGATCATCGATCGTGACCGGTTCCTTGCGAGCATCGAGAGCTGACACCAGCGGCTGGTACTCCATATCCAGTCCTGCCAGGATGTAGGAGATGACCTCGTCATCATCCAG
>NW_025302343.1:0-862 GCF_018294505.1 Triticum aestivum
GGTCTTCAAGTTAGGGACACTCCTCGATTCTTCCGAACTGTTCTTCATCTTCGGCTGCCGGTCTTGAAAACTGGTTCAACAAATCTTCTTTATCTTCGATCTTGAGGATTGCCGAAATGCATTCGACGAGTTTACACATCGGATATCCGAGGAGCCCCTTTAAGTTTCCGGCCTTTATCAATGCCTTGCTTATTTTTATGCCACACCTCGGGTTTGAAGTTGTTCCCAGGTGGCAGGGTCCTCTTGCATCCGAGCTCCAACGCCGTACTGCATTCGAGGTATCTTTTGCAGCCGAGCGCCAACGCCAGACCGCTTCCCAGCTCTAGCGCCGGAATGTATCCGAGCTCCAACGCCGGACTATGTATCCGAGCTCCAACGCCGGACTGTATATCCGAGCTCCAACACCGAAATATATCCAAGCTCCAACGCCGGACTGTGTCCAGGCTCCAATGCCAGACTATATCTGAGGTGTCATATCACCTTGGTTCAAAAAAGTTGAAGGAGTTTAGCCGAGCTTAATGCCGAAAATGCCCTCTATGGAGCCAGCCACTAGCGCCCGAGCTTTATGCCGGACTGCTTCCGAGGTGGTGCACCACCCCGACTATGGGCCGATTGTTTGTCAATATTTTTTATTTGTGCAATTTATTCTCTGCCGAGATATATAGCCAGTAGCCCTCAAGGTGTGTATCAGTCTAAAACCCGAGATGCACATGAAGGATGACATAAGACCGCTGATCCCAGTAGCCGCTGAGACTCAGGTTGATTTGCAAAATCGGCCTGAGGATCAAGTCCTAGCTCAGCAGAATACTTCGGGACACAAAAGCGGCGTGCTCAGTCCTCAAGACTCAGGTTGGGTGTGGCC
>NW_025302344.1:0-862 GCF_018294505.1 Triticum aestivum
AGTTTAAAAAACATTGAAGTGCCCGTGTAACAGATGAGTTCTCTTCCGAAACCCTTCTCCGGAAGAGATTGTCCAGTTTGTACAGGTAGTGCGTCCAGTTTTTGCCGTGACCATCTCTACTCTTTCGCACATGCTATGCGGGTGAAATGATGATACCATGCCAAGTTTCAACATTTTCACAGTTCATTTTGTAGTGATTTTCAATTTCACAGTCATTTAGCTCTCTAAACAATTAGGTAAATGACTGAAAAACAACAAATGATGTCAGAACATGTTGGAAATTGATGACGTGTCTTTGAATGCTGCATACTGAACACAAAAGAAATCCGGAGTTCAAATAAATTTAAAAAACATTGAAGTGCCCGTGTAATAGATGATTTCTCGTCCTAAACCTTGATACTCCGAAAGAGATTGTCCAATTTGTACACGAAGTGCGTCCAGTTTTTGCCGTGTCCCTCTCCACTCTTTCGCACATGCTATGCGGGTGAAATGATGATACCATGCCAAGTTTCAACATTTTCATAGTTCATTTTGTAGTGATTTTCAATTTCACGATCATTTAGCTCTCTAAACAATTAGGTAAATGACTGAAAAACAACAAATGATGTCAGACCATGTTGGAACTGATGACGTCACTTTGAATGCTGCATACTGAACACAAAAGAAGTCCGGAGTTCAAATAAGTTTAAAAAACATTGAAGTGCCCGTGTAACAGATGAGTTCTCGTCCGAAACCCTTCTCCGAAAGAGATTGTCCAGTTTGTACACGAAGTGCGTCCAGTTTTTGCCGTGACCCTCTCTGCTCTTTCGCACATGCTATGCGGGTGAAATGATGATACCATGCCAGGTTTCAACATTTTCAC
>NW_025302345.1:0-862 GCF_018294505.1 Triticum aestivum
GTAGCTCACAGAGATACCGGTGCAAAAGGAAGGCGTGACGTGAGCGAGTCATGCAAGATGGTGGGGTGATCCCGACTTCCGGGTTCCCACGGGACGGTGGCACGGCAAAAGAGGGGCATCGCAAGGACGATTCGATCACGGTGCAAAACTCGAGCATCTCATTCAACACATGCATTCGGTCCACGGACGGCGTCTCGGGGTTATACCTTCGAAGCGTGCGTTTTCGGAGCGGTTCGAGTCGTCGAGGGAAGTAGTCGTACACGGCGTAGGTAGTGGTACACGGGTCTTCGGGCGACGGTAGATGGTACATGTTTCGGAGAGGAACTTGTCGTATCCATGTAGTCGTTCACGTGTGACCGTGGTGTAGTCGTACATGTTTCGTAGACGTCCGGGGTCGTCTGTAGATGTACTTGGCGTGTCCCTGAAATGGCTTGTGGGGGTCACGGCAACGGCAACAAGTCTTGGCGGTCTTGACAAATCCAAGGACAGAACCATGGCGAGGTTCAGCAGCTCCCCCACGTCCATGATGGAAAACGAAGCTCGGGCAGGGAGTCGGAGCAGCAAGCAGGGGCTCGCTGGGCCTCGGCGCCGGTGCAGGGACTCCGGCAGGCGGGACTTGGCGGCAGCAGCAGGTCCAGGAGGGGTCGCCGGGGCTGGACGGCACAAGGACGACGCCGACGAGCTCCACGGCCACGGCGGACGGCAAAACTGGACGGATTCGAGGGCAGGGAGACGGCTTGGCAACACGGGACTTGAGGCGCAGGAGGAGGCCGCGGCGGCGGGCATCGCAGGAGGGGCGGCGGAGCTTGACGGATCCAGGCGAGGTCGCCGGCAGCAGAGGCTGCGACGGAGCAGGGGTGAC
>NW_025302346.1:0-862 GCF_018294505.1 Triticum aestivum
GTGATGATCTCCATCCTAGCGGTCTTGGTCTTGTTGCACCAGAATGGAAACCTTTGGCTGATTCCTCGGGACTCCGCGCCTGTGGCTTGCCTCCCTTGCACCGAAGAGGAAATCTACGCTCTACACCCGCCTGGCGCCCTCCTGGCCTTGGTCGTCATGGCTCGCGTCAGCTGAGCCTCATGAGGTAGCGGTATAGAAATCTCTGCCACTCAGGAGCCCTCCGTAGGAGGCCACTCCCTTCAGGGGTCTTGGCGTCGTCCGCCTCGCGAGGCTTGGCCCCTCGCGAGGGTCTTGTGGTGTTGGTGTTGAAGCTGGGTCGTACCATACCGTCGATAGAGTCACGTATTAGGCCACAGGCTGGCAGGACTGGATACCCCCAAGTCCAGGATGCTGACAGTAGCCCCCGGGCCCAAGGCGTGCTCGGACTTGGCTTCTAGGCGAAGCCAAAGGGAAAGTGCGGAGCGCCGCGGGCCCTAACCGGTTGCGGCCTTGATGATGCATGGCAATTGATTGGACGTGGGCGACTCTGCTTCCCCATGCTACCTCGGCAACTGCTCCTGTCTGACAAAAATGGGTGTCGCCTGCCGCCAGGCTTTCATTGCTCCTTCTTTGTCTTGATTCTGATCCCCTTCTGTCCCTCTTCGCCTTCTATTGTGAGGCATTCATGGGGGTGTTGCCCTCTGTTACCCTGTTCCGCCATTTATTCTATCTTTGCAAGACCTCGACAATCTGGTCGGGTGCATCGGTTTCATCGCAGCATGGGGTGGTAATGCAATCTCCCACGCCGGGAAGAAGGTGGAGGATGCCATGAAGAGGTGGGTGCTGATGGATGCCAAGAGATCCCAAAGCTCGCTGAAGCTGC
>NW_025302347.1:0-862 GCF_018294505.1 Triticum aestivum
TTAGCATCGGGCAAGTTGCCCTGGTAAGGCTCTTGCCAGGGCCGCGGAGGCTGCCCTGGCAAGGGCCTTGCCGGGGGAGTCCACCTCGCCCTCTCGCTCTTTGGTATCTGTGGTCTTGGCGTTGCCTTGGCCATCTTGTGCTTCGGCTTCTCTCCGGCTCCCCTCCTCTACCCTGCTTAGTGTGGTCGTGGCACGCGACTCCGACTGCTCATGCACAAGTAAAGGGGTACAAAGGTGTGCCCCTACTTTTGTACACCGACAGGAGCCCCCGGGCCTGGGCCACACATAAGCGCGACACGTTGTTGGGCCAGGCCCAGAACGGTGCTCGGGCAGGCGGGGCGGATGTTTAGCGTGGTAACTCCTCGTCCGCTGCGCTTCCCCATGACCCGCGTCGAACGCGCGTCGTGGAGGATCGTGCGTGACGTGGGGGGCATGCGTGGGGCGGTTCCCGCACGCATGCGTCACATCATAGTAAAGAGGCGGCTCGCGCCTTCCCCATAAAAAGAGGGAGGCGTGGAGGCACGGCTCATTTACTAAGTGGACTCGGGTCGCGGTCTTCGAGGCTCCCACGCCCCATGATCACAGGGGCGGGGAACGGTCGCCTCACCCGTCCCCTTAGCTCTGCTTGCTCACCACGTGGTCTTCATGCAGGTGGCAGGCGGTGGAGGCGGAAAACCGGGTCGTCGCTGATTGGGGCAGCGGGTCGGTCCGGATTCTCCGGGTCTCTGATGGCTGGGTTGGCTGAGTGGGGCGGCCGACCCTCGACCCCGCTCCTTTATAAGGAGGGGGAGGGGGCGCCATCCCACATTCCTTCAATATCCATCCTCCTCCACCTCTGCTCCTTTCCTCTATCTGCAATGGC
>NW_025302348.1:0-862 GCF_018294505.1 Triticum aestivum
TCACAAAAAATTATGAAAAATTACCATCAGTCCTATAGCACATGTGCCCACGTTGTGTAAAAAACTCATGATTTTATCGCGCTCCAAGTATTTAATAATATTCACGTTGCATCGTTACCGCAGAACGTCTACTACCGTGTCATTGCCGTCCGTGAGGGGGGCCACACCCCGGAGACGCGTGCCGCCTCTTCGGACATGCCACCACACCACCCCGCATGTATGAGGGCCCGGTGCGACGCTCCGGTGGCATTGCTACCCCCCAGGGCCCCCGTCCCGCCTAACCCTGTAGCATTTGACCACGGGATCTAGCCCTTTGACTTTGCACGGACGGGATTTGACCAGTGGACCTCTCCACCCGGTTGTGTTAGGTCAGCCCATAGGAACACTTTGGAGCAACATCCGGGCCAGGCCCACAGCAAGATCCCCTCCGTGTAGACCCGACGCGTCCGTTTTCCCCCTCCAGGTGCCGGCGGCGGCGCCGTCCGTGAGAGGGGGGGGGCACACCCCGGAGACGCGTGCTAGGCGTTTGCAACTGCCTCAACATTTCGAGACTTGTGAGAGGCCGCCTACGCAAGATTTGACGGTATACTAGCCCCTGGAGGCCGCCGGCCATAGTCGTAGACGTGCGAAGAGCAATCCGCGTAGAGGGAAGTGTTCAGATACTTCTCCATCACAAAAAATTATGAAAAATTACCATAAGTCCTATAGCACATGTGCCCACGTTGTGTAAAAAAACTCATGATTTTATCGCGCTCCAAGTATTTAATAATATTCACGCTGCATCGTTACCGCAGAACGTCTACTACCGTGTCATTGCCGTCCGTGAGGGGGGCCACACCCCGGAGACGCGTGCCGCCTCTTC
>NW_025302349.1:0-862 GCF_018294505.1 Triticum aestivum
GATGCATGGATATGAGAGATCTGTATCCTGTTAGGTCTGCTCTGCCGGACATGATGGATTGGCGTGATGTGGGAGGCATCACCCCACCTCGTGGTCCTCGCAGGCCACCGTTTGTTGGTCCAAGACCTCACCCTAGCCCTTTTGGTCCACAGGCTCCTCAGGACCGTTTGTTTCCGGATGCTCACGTTGAACTTCCAGGCTATGGAGGATACCTCTATGAGAACTACTACGGAGATGACTGAGATAGTAGTAGATCCACTAGGTATTGTAATAGTTGTATTTCCACCGTCCTGCGTGACTTGTGGAATATGACTTAGCGTGTAGTAATTCCGGGGGTGTAGGAAAAATAATGTATAGGAGCTTGGGATGCCTCCGATGATATGTAATCCTCCTTTCACCGTACTAGTACTTGTTGGTCTTGTACTAAACCTCGTATGGTGTGTATGACGATGGAATAAAAGAAGTAGTTTCTGTATCTACCATGCCATATGGATGATCATCTTGCATTCTGAGTTGTCCATTACATTCTACATTCTATGTCGGAATCTTGTCATGTTGGACTAAACCATTGTCTTGTTTTTCCTAGGATGGTCAACACCCGCAACAACCCTGCTCCCCCAGAGCAGGCCGAAGGCAGCAGAGTTGGGGATACAAATCTGCCTCACCCTCCCTCTCTGGCAGAAGTTATGCTAGAGGCTGAGAGAAACAAGCGGGAGACCAACCGTTTGTTGGAGCGTATTGAACAGAACACAGCACACCATCAGAGGACTAACTTGGTGTGACTCGGTGATTTCATCAAGTTACATCCACCCACGTTCCACCACTCCGTCGAGCCTCTCGACGATGATGACTGGCTTCGCAG
>NW_025302350.1:0-862 GCF_018294505.1 Triticum aestivum
AAAAAAGTATGGTTATAGAATTGATGAGAAATTTGAATATTATTTTTGCATGAGGTAAAATGATGATAATTGCTAGAAATGGTTCTGGTATAAGTGAAGAAAGGTTTTTACCAGTATAGTAGCATGATTTTATGTTGGCTTTGTAGGAGCGTAGTTGGTGCGGTTTTGCACGGTTATGTGATGCATATGTTAAGTGATGCATGTTATGGCCGTATGACACCGGTTATTTTCTTCTCACATTAAAAGTTAAACCTGATTAGTATTCAACTTGAACATGTTGTTGACCGGGTCATGGTGCCGCTGAAACGAGTCTTTCCCAGTGCAACCACATTTGGTGGTATGGGACGGCCTTAATGCGTTTCATTGTCGTGCCTCTGGTCGGTACCTCAAATTAGGGAAGGTTATGGGCGTGTTGTACCCTGGCCCGGTAGGCAAGCATAACCTTGTGAGCCCGTTGTTAAGTTAAGTTTGGTACCGGATCCCAGTGTGGATCGTGGTCACGATTGTGGTCGAGGTGTCTGGAGGTAAACACGGGGCCACCCATAGCCCAGTGGTGTCTGAGTCAGAGGGGTCGGGACAGTGTCATGACAGTGAAATGGTTTCGTCGAAACGCTGTTGGTCCACTCGGATGGGAGAGTGAGGCCATGGGTTCCATAGTGTGGGTACAATGTACTAACCTCTGCTGAGTGTATTTAATTTATCGATAGCCAAGTCCACGGATACGGACACGCTCGAAAGTAAGGTACACCTTGGGTCAACACTTAATTAACATGCACACTAAATTGCACTAAGGATGACAGTGAGGTCATCGTGTTGAGTTGGCCACGAGCTGGTCAGGTTGTGATCGCCGTAAGGATCACGG
>NW_025302351.1:0-862 GCF_018294505.1 Triticum aestivum
TATCATCATTTCACCCGCATAGCATGTCCAAGAAAGTAGATAGGGTTACGGCAAAAACTGGATGCACTTCGTGTACAAAACGGACAATTTCTTTCGAAGTATCAGGGTTTCATACGGAAACTCATCTGTTACGAAGGGATTTCATTTTTTTGAACCTATTTGAACTCCATATTTTCTCTGTGTTCAAAATGCACCATTCAAAGCCATCATCAATTTTCAACCCTTTCTGACTTCATTTGTTATTTTTCATGCATTTACTGATTGTTTTGAGCTATGAGACCATGAAATTGAAAATCATTTGAAATGAACTCTAAAAAGGTTGAAAGTTGGCATGGTATCATCATTTCACCCACATAGCAGGTGCAAGAAAGTAGAGACGGTTACGAAAAAAACTGGATGCACTTCATGTACAAAACAGACAATCTCTTTCGAAGTATCAGAGTTTCATAGGGTAACTCATCTGTTACAAAGAGATTTCATTTTGTCGAACTTATTTGAACTCCATAGTTTTTCTGTGTTCAAAATGCACCATTCAAAGCCACATCATCAATTTTCAACCCTTTCTGACTTCATTTGATATTTTTCATGCATTTACTGATTATTTTGAGCTATAAGACCATGAAATTGAATAGCATTTGAAATGAACTCTGGAAAGGTTGAAAGTTGGCATGGTATCATCATTTTTCCCACATAGCATGTGCAAAAAAGTATAGAGGGTTACGGCAAAAACTGGATGCACTTCATGTACAAATAAGACAATCTCTTTCGAAGTATCAAGGTTTCATACGGAAACTCATCTGTTACGAAGGGATTTCATTTTTTTCAACTTATTTGAACTCTATAGTTTTTCTATGTTCAAAAT
>NW_025302352.1:0-862 GCF_018294505.1 Triticum aestivum
CTGGGCCGCCACCCGCACCCCCGCGCCCCCGGCCCAGCCCACCTCCTCCCTCGCCCCTTCCCTGTTCCCCCGACCGGGTCGGAACAGGGGCGCGCTGCCGCCGCACCCCCTCGCCGGCGGTGAACCCCGCGAGAGGATAAGGGCGCCAGCGGCCCCCGCTCCCTCGGGCCTCTCTCCCACTCACCCCGCTCACTCCCTCGGCCTCTGCGCCTCTCCCCCGGATCCGCGCCGCTCTCCTCTTCCCCACGCCCGACGCGCTCGCCGCCGTTCACCGTCGTTCACACGGCCACCGTACCCACCTCGCCGCCCCAAGGTGTCTCCAAGGACCGCCGTCGCCCGCTGCATCGTCTGGTGCATCCCGTTGGAGACCGGAGCCCCTACAACGAGCACACCGAGCTCGTCTTCCCCGCACGGCCGCCATCGATCGCCGCCCCGTTTCGCCTCCGACGAGCCTCCCCGAGCACGCTGCCGTCCCCCTACAGCCACGCGGTGAGCTCCTCTACCTCCTCCCCCTCTCCGCTAGCTCGCCCGCGCTCCGTAGCTGCCCCCCCACGCGCGCCCGAACGCCGCGCCGCGAGGCTCGCCGCCGGCGGGTCTCCGGTGACCAAATGGTCACGGGGTCAAGCCCGTTACACTCCCCGCCGTTTGTAGATGCCCCCCAGCCCCTCCGCTTTTTCGATAGCTCGCCGTAGCCATGTCTCCGTCGAGCACCCGTGCGCGCCGCCGCCTCCGCCGCTCGCCGGCGCCGATTCCGGCCAAGTCCGGCGAAGCCCCGGCCACCACTGGATGCGGCGCTGCGAGTTCTTTCGAATGGGCCTAGCCCCGTTCCTCCCCGAGCCCCGTAGCGCGATTCCGGCCAACT
>NW_025302353.1:0-862 GCF_018294505.1 Triticum aestivum
GTTGCAGCTGTCGTGGATTATCTCGCAAGGCTGAAGGCCGCCACATCTCGCATCGACTCGACGCTCTGGCCTGAGGAGACACTTCAGAATGACCTTGAGTCACTAATGGCCCGCTTGAACACGATCCCTGGTCGAGTGCAGGAATGGAAGAAGTCCTCGGCTCGGTGTGGTGCAGATGTCGCTCTGTGTCTGGCCCGAGTCCACTGCAAAGATGCACGAGAGGAGAAGCTGGCGGCTCTTCGGGTGGCCAATACCAAGAAGCACGACTTCAGGTCTTTTATGGAGACTTTCCTTGCAGCTGCCACTCGGATCGCCGACGGAATTGACCTTGATGAATTTGTTGCACCTTCCAGCCCTCCACAGGAGGGGTAAAAAACTTCTTCTGGCTCGACTCTTTTAAATTTGCCTCGGTATGCCGAGTGGAATTGTATCCGACAAACTTTAACAGGCTTGACGCCTGAGCACTTTCGGTTACTTTAGACATCGATTCAAACTTGAATTTGACGCTTGAATATGATTGCCTTCGGCTCAAAATGTCCTTTGCAGGTTCAAAGCAAGGTGCCTGTGCTTAGGCGAGTGCTTGGACTGCAGCTAAGCCCCCGAGTGAGAGGATCGCTCTTCACTCGATAGGATTTTAATAACTTAGGCGAGCACGAGGCTGCAGCTAAGCCTCCGAGTGGAAGGCTGGCTTACCACTCGGTAGGATTTTGATAAACTTAGGCGAGTGCTTGGACCGCAGCTAAGCCCCCGAGTGAGAGGATCGCTCTTCACTCGGTAGGATTTTTATAACTTAGGCGAGCACGAGGCTGCAGCTAAGCCTCCGAGTGGAAGGCTGGCTTACCACTCGATAGGATTTTGATAA
>NW_025302354.1:0-862 GCF_018294505.1 Triticum aestivum
CGAAAGAGATTGTCCAGATTGTACACGAGGTGCGTCCAGTTTTGCCGTGACCCTCTCTACTCTTTTGCACATGCTATGCGGGCGAAATGATGATACCATGCCAAGTTCCAACATTTTCAGAGTTCATTTTGTAGTGATTTTCAATTTCACCGTCATTTAGCTCCCTAAACAAATCGGTAAATGACTAAAAACAGCAAATGATGTCAGAACGTGTTGGAAATTGATGACGTCGCTTTGAATGATGCATACTGAACGCAAAAATAGGCTGCAGTTCAAATAAGTTTAAAAAACATTGAAGTGCCCTTGTAACAGATGAGTTCCCGTCCGAAACCCTGATACTCCGAAAGAGATTGTCCAGTTTGTACACGAGGTGCGTCTAGTTTTCGCCGTGACCCTCTCTACTCTTTTGCACATGCTATGCGGGCGAAATGACGATACCATGCCAAGTTCCAACATTTTCAGAGTTCATTTTGTAGTGATCTTCAATTTTACCGTCATTTACCACCCTAAACAAATCGGTAAATGACTGAAAAAAAGCAAATGATGTCAGAACATGTAGGAAATTGATGACATTGCTTTGAATGATGCATACTGAACACAAAAATAGGCTGGAGTTCAAATATGTTTAAAAAACATTGAAGTGCCTGTGTAACAGATCAGTTCTCGTCCGAAACCCTGATACTCCGAAAGAGATTGTCTAGATTGTACACGAGGTGCGTCCAGTTTTCGCCGTGACCCTCTCTAAACTTTTGCACATGCTATGCGGGCGAAATGATGATACCATGCCAAGTTCCAACATTTTCAGAGTTCATTTTGTAGTGATTTTCAATTTCACCGTCATTTAGCTCCCAAAACAAATCGG
>NW_025302355.1:0-862 GCF_018294505.1 Triticum aestivum
GTACAAAACGGACAATCTCTTTCAAAGTATCAGGATTTCATCCGGAAACTCGTCTGTTACAAAGGGATTTCATTTTTTAAACCTTATTTGAACTCCTGACTTTTTGTGTGTTCAAAATGCACCATTCAAAGCCACATCATCATTTTTCAATCCTTTTTTACTTCATTTGTTATTTTTCATGCATTTACTAATTATTTTGAGCTATAAGACCCTAAAATTGAGAAGCATTTCAAATGAACTCTGAAAAGGTTGAAAGTTGGCATGCTATCATCATTTCATCCACATAGCATGTGCAACAAAGTTGAGAGGGTTACGGCAAAAACTGGATGCACTTCGTGTACAAAACGGACAATCTCTTTCAAAGTATCAGGATTTCATCCGGAAACTCGTCTGTTACAAAGGGATTTCATTTTTTAAACCTTATTTGAACTCCTGACTTTTTGTGTGTTCAAAATGCACCATTCAAAGCCAAATCATCATTTTTCAATCCTTTCTTACTTCATTTGTTATTTTTCATGCATTTACTAATTATTTTGAGCTATAAGACCCTAAAATTGAAAAGCATTTCAAATGAAGTCTGAAAAGGTTGAAAGTTGGCATGATATCATCATTTCATCCAAATAGCATGTGCAAGAAAGTTGAGAGGGTTACGGCAAAAACTAGATGCACTTCGTGTACAAAACGGACAATCTCTTTCAAAGTATCAGGATTTCATCCGGAAACTCGTCTGTTACAAAGGGATTTCATTTTTTAAACCTTATTTGAACTCCTGACTTTTTGTGTGTTCAAAATGCACCATTCAAAGCCACATCATCATTTTTCAATCCTTTCTGACTTCATTTGTTATTTTTCATGCATTTAC
>NW_025302356.1:0-862 GCF_018294505.1 Triticum aestivum
GGATAAAAATATTACTTTGCTTCCTATGACTCCTGATTCCATTTTGAAAGATGACATTAATAGAGCTAATAAAGCAAAACAGGAGAAAAATAAGAGTGAAAATCAGATTGTGGCAAAGGAATTTGAGCAACAAATGAAACCTAATAATAAACCATCTAGTGTTGTTTCTGAAATTAAATTGAAAAGTGCATGTTTACTTGCCACAAAATCTGATATTGATGAACTAGATTTCAGCAAATCTGTTTGCTATGCTTTTGTGTGCAAAGAGGCATTATTTTCATTCGAGGACGTGCCTTCCTCTTTGCCCCCTGCTGTCACTCACATTTTGCAGGAGTTCGCTGACGTCTTCCCACAAGACGTGCCACCGGGATTACCACCTATTCGAGGGATTGAGCATCAAATTGACTTAATTCCCGGTGCATCGCTACCCAACTGTGCACCATACTGTACCAATCCAGAGGAGACGAAGGAGATTATGCGTCAAGTACAGGAGCTGCTCGACAAAGGTTATATACGCGAATCTCTTAGTCCTTGTGCTGTTCCTATTATACTCGTGCCTAAAAAGGATGGTACGTCGCGTATGTGTGTTGATTGTAGAGGCATTAATAATATTACTATTCGTTATCGTCATCCTATTCCTAGGCTCGATGATATGCTTGATGAATTGAGTGGCTCTACAATATTCTCCAAAGTTGATTTGCGTAGTGGATACCATCAAATTCGTATGAAATTGGGAGATGAATGGAAAACTGCATTTAAAACTAAGTTTGGTTTATATGAGTGGTTAGTCATGCCTTTTGGGTTAACTAATGCACCTAGTACTTTCATGAGACTAATGAACGAAGTTTTACGTGCTTTCATT
>NW_025302357.1:0-862 GCF_018294505.1 Triticum aestivum
ATACCACTGAGAGATACTGTGCCACTGGAAGCGATTCAGTTGGAAAGTGATTTGACCTATGAGGAGAAGCCAGTTAAGATTCTCGAGTATGCCAGCCGAGTTACCCGCAGCAAGGTTATCAAGTTTTGCAAAGTTCAGTGGAGTCACCACACAGAAGATGAGGCCACCTGGGAGCGAGAGGAAGATCTACGGAAAAACCACTCCCACCTGTTTTCTAGCCAACCCGAATCTCGAGGGCGAGATTCATCTTAAGGGGGGTAGGTTTGTAACATCCCAAATTTTCAATTTGGAATGTTATACATAGATCATCATTTGCATATCATGTTTTGTTGCATTTTGACAAATCCTCGATAAATCCTAAGCAACTCAAGGACCCTCGGAGAGAGTTGGGGATTTTCTCGAATTTTCTTATTTGATTTTTCAAACGAGGATTGGGATTTTTAATTATTTTTCTCTCTGGAAAATATTTCATTTTTTATAAACGAGAGGAGAAAATATGACTTCTCCAAAATATTGAAATACTGGAGGGAAAATGTTAAAATCATTATTTGGAATTTATTGGATTTTTATTTGCAATTTTTATTGCATTTAAAAATATGCATGTTTGCAAAATATTTATTTTTGATTTTAAAAATGTTCACCCTATTCTAGATTTTCTAACTAGACGGAGAAAATTTATTTCATATTTTTCTGACTTTTATTTATTTTTCTACGCAATATTCTCCGCGGAACTTATTTAAAATAAAAAAATACGCACCCGCGCCGACTGGGCCGAGCCCAGCCGACAGCCCGCCCGCGACCTCTCCTTCCTCCCCATGACGCCGCCGGAGTCCGGGAGCGCCACGACGCCGCCGCCGCCTCG
>NW_025302358.1:0-862 GCF_018294505.1 Triticum aestivum
CTTTCAAAGTATCAGGATTTCATCCGGAAACTCGTCTGTTACATAGGGATTTCATTTTTTAAAACTTATTTGAACTCCTGACTTTTTGTGTGTTCAAAATGCACCATTCAAAGCCACATCATCATTTTTCAATCCTTTCTGACTTCATTTGTTATTTTTCATGCATTTACTAATTATTTTGAGCTATAAGACCCTAAAATTGAAACGCATTTTAAATGAACTCTGAAAAGGTTGAAAGTTGGCATGATATCATGATTTCATCCACACAGCATGTGCAAGAAAGTTGAGAGGTTTACGGCAAAAACTGGATGCACTTCGTGTACAAAATGGACAATCTCTTTCAAAGTATCAGGATTTCATCCGGAAACTCGTCTGTTACAAAGGGATTTCATTTTTTAAAACCTATTTGAACTCCTGACTTTTTGTGTGTTCAAAATGCACCATTCAAAGCCACATCATCATTTTTCAATCCTTTCTGACTTCATTTGTTATTTTTCATTCATTTACTAATTATTTTGAGCTATAAGACCCTAAAATTGAAAAGCATTTCAAATGAACTCTTAAAAGGTTGAAACTTGGCATGATATCATCATTTCATCCACACAGCATGTGCAGGAAAGTTGAGAGGGTTACGGCAAAAACTGGATGCACTTCGTCTACAAAACGGACAATCTCTTTCAAAGTATCAGGATTTCATCCGGAAACTCGTCTGTTACAAAGGGATTTCATTTTTTAAAACTTATTTGAACTCCTGACTTTTTGTGTGTCAAAATGCACCATTCAAAGCCACATCATCATTTTTCAATCCTTTCTGACTTCATTTGTTATTTTTCATGCATTTACTAATTATTTTGAGCTATAA
>NW_025302359.1:0-862 GCF_018294505.1 Triticum aestivum
GTGCCTATCGTCAACACTCTTGGTTTTGGCCGATTCTGGCCCACTTCATGGACTATTACTCACTGTTTTGGGGTACCAAAGCGATTTCCATGGTTGTCGAACTCCAAGATGTGCATACGTGTTGGTCATCAACACTTGCAGTTTTGGTCGATTCTGGCCCGTTTCATGGACTATTGCTCACTGTTTTGGGGTCCCGGAGTGATTTCCATGGTTGTCGAACCCCGGGTTCGTTTACGTGCCTATCGTCAACACTCGTGGTTTTGGCCGATTCTGGCCCGTTTCATGGACTATTACTCACCGTTTTGGGGTCCCACAGCGATTCTCGTTTCATGGTATATTACTCGCGGTTTCGTGCACTATTACTCAGCGTTTTGGGTTCCCAGAGCGATTTCCACGATTGATGAACCCCAGGGTGCGTTTATGTGTCCGTTGTCAACACTCACAGCTTTGGCCAAATCTAACCCGTTTCGTGGACTATTACTCACCGTTTTGGGGTCCCGAAGCGATTTCCATAGTTGTTGAACCCCAAGGTGTGCTTACGTATCGGTCATCAACAATCACAGTTTTGGCCGATTCTGGCATGTTTCTTGGACTATTACTCTGTATTGGGGTCCCGGAGTCATTTCCACAATTGACGAACCCCGGGGTGCGTTTACGTGTTGGTCTTCAACTCTCACAGTTTTGTCCAATTCTGACCCGTTTCGTCGACTATTACTCAACGTTTTGGGGTCTCGAAGCGATTTTCATAGTTGTTGAACCCCAAGGTGTGCTTACGTGTTGGTCATCGACACTTGCAGTTTTGGCCGATTCTGGCCCGTTTCATGGACTATTACTCACCGTTTTGGGGTCCCAAAGCGATTTC
>NW_025302360.1:0-862 GCF_018294505.1 Triticum aestivum
AGCCCATTAGTCCCGGTTCAATCCAGAACCGGGACCAATGGAGCTATTTGCCCCGGTTCGTGAGCCCAGGGGGCCGGCCGGGCCACGTGGGCCATTGGTCCCGGTTCGTCCGGACCTTTTGGTCCCGGTTGGTGGGACGAACCGGGACCAATGGTCCTGGCTCCTGGCCCATCACTATTGGTCCCGGTTGGTGGCATGAACCGGGACCAAAGGGTTACCTTTCGTCCCGGTTCATGTCACCAACCGGGACTAAAGGGTTGGCCCTCGTTGCACCCAGCTTTTAGTCCCACCTCGCCAACCGAAGGGCGCCCACACCTGTTTATAAGCCCGTCCCTCTCTGTGTTGTTGATCTCCTCTCAAAGTGAAAATAGATGCACCTATAGAGGAAATTGGACCTAAATTTATAAATAGAAATTGATTATGAATTTATGTTTAATTTTCTCTATAAGTGCATCTATGTTCACTAACAGAGAATTTTTTATTTTTTGTGACCTAAAAGAAAAAAGAAATCACCAAAAAACTGTAAGTATTTATTTCTAAGTAGAACTGAAAAAATAATGGCACTAGTAAAGTTAATCACAAACTTCAAATTCACACAAATTTCAAAGAATTCAATTTAACTATTCACACAAATTTCAAAGAATTAAAAAATAAAGCAAAAAACAAAAGAAAATAATTAATGCAGAAAACAAAACAAAAAAACTGGAAAAAACTAAAAATAGCAACAATAAGTATTTTATTGTAAGTAGAAACAAAATAAAATGAATAAAGCAACAAAGAAAGCAAAAAAAGTGTTTTCAAATTTGAAAACTAATGGCACTAACAGAAAGTTTATAATTTTTCTAAAACTAAAAGCAAAATG
>NW_025302361.1:0-862 GCF_018294505.1 Triticum aestivum
TGGTCAACCGCTCCAGGGTTAGGCGGAACGGGGGCCCTAGGGGTAGCAATGCCACCGGAGCGTCGCACCGGCCCCTCATACATGTGGGGTGGTGTTGTGGCATGTCTGAAGAGGCGGCGCGCGTCTACGGGGTGTGGCCCCCCTCACGGATGGCGATGACACAGTAGTAGACGTTCTGCGGTAACGGTGCGGCGTGAATATTATAAAATACTTGGATCGCGATAAAATCATGAGTTTTTTACACGACGTGGGCACATGTGCTATAGGAGCGATGGTAATTTTTCATAATTTTAGATGCTGGAGAAGTATCCGAACACTTCCCTCTACGCGGATTGCCATTCGCATGTCTACGACTGTGGCCGGCGGCCTCCGTGGGCTAGCATGCCGCCAATCTTGCGTGCGCTGCTTCTCACAAGTCTGAGAGTGTTGTGGCGGTTGCGAACGCCCGACACGCATCCCCGGGCCATGGCCCCCCTCACGGACGGCGCCGCCGCCGACAACTGGAGGGGGGCAACGGATGCGTCGGGTCTACACGGAGGGGATATAGCTGTGGGTTTGGCCCGGATGTTGCTCCCAGGTGTCCCTCTGTGCTGACCTGATACAACCGGGTGGAGAGGTCCACTGTTCGAAGTCCGTCCGTGGAAAGTCAAAGGGCTAGATCTCGTGGTCAACCGCTCCAGGGTTAGGCGGGACGGGGGCCCGAGGGGGCGGGGGGTAGCAATGCTGCCGGAGCGTCGCATCGGCCCCTCATACATGTGGGGTGGTGTTGTGGCATGTACGAAGAGGTGGCTAGCATCTCCGGGGTGTGGCCTCCCTCAAGGACGCCGCCGCCACCGGCACCTGGAGGGGGGAAACAGATGCG
>NW_025302362.1:0-861 GCF_018294505.1 Triticum aestivum
ACTTCATTTTTTTAAACTTATTAGAACTTCGGACTTTTTTTGCGTTCCGTACGCACCATTCAAAGCGACGTCATCAATTTTCAACACTTTCTGACATCATTTGCTATTTTTTAGTCATTTACCAATTTGTTTAGGGAGCTAAATGACTGTGAAATTGAAAATCACTACAAAATGAACTCTGAAAATGTCCAAACTTGGCATGGTATCATCATTTCACCCACATAGCATGTGCAAAATAGTAGAGAGGGTTACGGCAAAAACTGGACGCACACCGTGTACAAACTGGACAATCTCTTTCGAAGTATCAGGGTTTCTGACGAGAACTCATCTGTTACATGGGCACTTCATTTTTTTGAACTTATTACAACTCCAGAATTTTTTGCGTTCCGTACACACCATTCAAAGCGACGTCATCAATTTTCAAAACTTTCTGACATCCTTTGCTATTTTTTAGTCATTTACCGATTTGTTTAAAGAGATAAATGACCGTGAAATTGAAAATCACTACAAAATGAACTCTGAAAATGTCGAAACTTGGCATGGTATCATCATTTCACCCACATAGCACGTGCAAAAGAGTAGAGAGGGTTACGGCAAAAACTGGACGCACTTCGTGTACAAACTGGACAATCTCTTTCGAAGCATCAGGGTTTCGGACGAGAACTCATCTGTTACATGGGCACTTCATTTTTTTAAACTTATTACAACTCCAGACTTTTTATGCATTCCGTACGCACCATTCAAAGCGACGTCATCAATTTTCAACACTTTCTGACATCATTTGCTATTTTTTAGTCATTTACCGATTTGTTTAGAGAGCTAAATGACCGTGAAATTGAAAATCACTACAAAATGAACTCT
>NW_025302363.1:0-861 GCF_018294505.1 Triticum aestivum
TGCACATGCTATGTGGATGAAATGATGATATCATGCCAAGTTTCAACCTTTTCAGAGTTCATTTGAAATGCTTTTCAATTTTAGGGTCTTATAGCTCAAAATAATTAGTAAATGCATGAAAAATAACAAATGAAGTCAGAAAGGATTGAAAAATGATTATGTGGCTTTGAATGGTGCATTTTGAACACACAAACAGTCAGGAGTTCAAATAGGCTTTAAAAAATAAAATCCCTTTGTAACAGACGAGTTTCCGGATGAAATCCTGATACTTTGAAAGAGATTGTCCGTTTTGTACATGAAGTGCATCCAGTTTTTGCCATAACCCTCTCAACTTTCTTGCACATGCTATGTGGATGAAATGATGATATCATGCCAACTTTCAACCTTTTCAGAGTTCATTTGAAATGCTTTTCAATTTTAGGTTCTTATAGCTCAAAATAATTAGTAAATGCATGAAAAATAACAAATGAAGTCAGAAAGGATTGAAAAATGATGATGTGGCTTTGAATGGTGCATTTTGAACACACACACAAACTCAGGAGTTCAAATAGGTTTTAAAAAATGAAATCCCTTTGTAACAGACGAGTGTCTGGTTGAAATCCTAATACTTTGAAAGAGATTGTCCGTTTGGTACACGAAGTGCATCCAGTTTTTGCCGTAACCCTCTCAACTTTCTTGCACATGCTATGTGGATGAAATGATGATATCATGCCAACTTTCAACCTTTTCAGAGTTCATTTGAAATGCTTTTCAATTTTAGGTTCTTATAGCTCAAAATAATTAGTAAATCCATGAAAAATTACAAATGAAGTCAGAAAGGATTGAAAAATGATGATGTGGCTTTGAATGGTGCATTTTGAA
>NW_025302364.1:0-861 GCF_018294505.1 Triticum aestivum
CGATTCTGGCCCGTTTCGTGGACTATAACTAACTGTTTGGGGTCCCAGAGTGATTTCCATGATTGGCGAAGCCCAGGGTGCGATTACGTGTAGGTCATCAACACTCGCAATTTTAGCCGATTCTGGCCCGTTTTGTGGACTATTAATCACTGTTTTGGGATCCGGAGTGATCTCCACGACTGGAAAACCCCAGGGTGCATTTATGTGTCAGTCATCAACACACAATTTTTGCTGATTCTGGCCCGTTTCGTGGATTATTACTCACTGTTTCCGGTCCGAAAGTGATTTCCACAACATACGAACCCTGGGGCGCTTTTACGTGTCGGTCATCAACACTCACATTTTTGGCTGATTCCGGTCCGTTTCATGCACTATTACTCAGCGTTTTGGGGCCCCAGAGTGATTTCCATGATTGACAATTCTCGGGGTGCGTTTACATGTCCGTCGTCAACACACACAGTTTTGTCCAATTTTGACCCATTTTGTTGACTATTACTCACCATTTTGGGTCCCAAAGCGGTTTCCATAGTTATTGAACCCCAAGGTGCGCTTATGTGTCGGTCATCAACACTCGTAATTTTGGCCAATTCTGGCTCATTTCCTGGACTATTGCTCACTGTTTTGGTTTCCCAAAGCGAGTTCCTCGATTGAAGATCCCCGGGTGTGTTTACGTGTGCGTCGTCAACACTCACAGTTTTGTCTAATTCTGGCCGTTTTCATGGACTATTACTCACCATTTTGGGTCCCCGAAGTGATTTCCATAGTTGTTGAACCCCAGGGTGCGATTACGTTTTGGTCAACAACACTCGCAAGTTTGGCCAATTCTGGCCCGTTTCGTGGACTGTAACTGACTGTTTGGGG
>NW_025302365.1:0-861 GCF_018294505.1 Triticum aestivum
CGAGGTTGGTGCGGCGGCTTCGAGGCACGCGAGCGCTCGGGGCTCGGCTAGCTCGAAGGAGTAGAGGACGGCGGAGCTTCTGGACAGGGTGGCGCGGCGTGGAGACGACGGGGAGCACGGCTACGACGGTGGTGCGGCGACGGTGGCGTCGGCCATGGCTGGGGCGTGCGAGGGGGAGGAGCTAGAGAGGAGAGGGGGTGTCTGGGGGGTTCGGGGGAGAGAGGGAGGCCGGTTCACGGCGTTGGCCGGGCGAGGGAGGCGGCGAGGCGGCGAGCAGCTGCGTGGCGAGCTGCGGTGCCGCCGCCGAGCACCTTGGCTGCCTGCCTGGCAAGCCAAGCAGCTCGCTGGAGCGGTGGCTGGGCTGGGCCGGCCAGGTGGGCTGGCTGGTGGGCGACAGGTAAGTTTTTCCCTTTTCTTCTGTTTCTGTTTTTATTTAATATATCTGCAACTTTGTTGAATTAAATAAAATACCTAGGCAACTTCAAAAATCACCAAACTATTCCTGGCCCATAGTTGGATTATTTCCAACATGAAACATTTTAGTTTGGAGATATTTGAGCATTTAAATATTTTATATTATTTTAAATGCCCAAATTCAAATATTTATGATTTAATTCAAAAACCTTAGGATGGCCTAGGAAAATGTGCACCACTTTTGGCAGAGGTTCTGAACCAAGACAAAAATGATGGGCATTTTAGAAGGGCATTTCAGGTTCATTGAAAAATTATTTTAGTAACCCTAGTTGGTTTCAGAGGGGACTGGGGGTTCTGTCATCCCCATTTCAAGTTTCTGATGAAAGAGTAAACATGATGCAACACTCTAATGCATGACTAGCTAGGGTGTGACAACTCACCCCCACT
>NW_025302366.1:0-861 GCF_018294505.1 Triticum aestivum
ATCCACGTCTACGAGCATAGCATGGCAATAATAAAAGCAACGTAGAAGTAACTCCCAAGGGTTTGAATAGAAAACAGGTAATAGGTTCTACCTCAACTACTTCCCAATACCCACAATTTAATTAGATCCTAATCATGCAAGTGTTCGAGGAAAACAGATCTAATGCAATAAAAACTGGGTATGAACGGGATATGATCAAAGTGTTACTTGCCTTGCTGATGATCCGCAAAACCTAGCGATTCGAAGTAACAAGCGGCACACTCCGGGTACTCTATCGCAAACAAACAAGCATACAATCAGTACTCATCTAATGCACAGGTAAAACTCGAATAAAAGATCCAACCAGAAAGTTCAACTTAAGAACTCCGGTTTGCAAAAAGAATCAACTCGAAAGAAGCAACGAAAGTCAAACGGCGAAAGAAAGAAACTTCGTTTGCAAATCTGGATCTAGGTCAAATTTTACTGTAGCAAAAACTTGTTTGAGTAGGTTAAACGGAAAGAGAATTTCGAGACGAAACTCTAGGCGCTTGAATCACCTGATTCCGATAAATGAGCGAGAAGTTAAACAGAATCGAAAATTCGATCAGAAATCGAATCTGAGATAATCGCTGAAAAATCCGACGAAAAAGAAGAACGGACGAACGGTTAAAGAACGGACGTTCGTTAACAGAGAAAAACCGACGAACGCGTTCGTTAAAACGAACGGTTCAGTGAACGCTCGTAAAATAATAAAACCGAAAAAAAACCGATCTAGGTTTTTTTTTAAACGAAGGGGTTTTTTTTAAACGAAGGGGTTTTTTTTTTAAATGAAAACCGGCAAGTCTACGGGCAGCGAGCATACCTCGTCGGGGCTACTCCGGC
>NW_025302367.1:0-861 GCF_018294505.1 Triticum aestivum
TTATCCTTGCCCCTCCCAGCTCCACTACAAAGACGATTGTACATTGCTTTGGCCGCTCCCTCTCAACTACGGAGACGAGTTTAACGCGGTTTCCACCCCTCCCTCTCACCCGCACCAGTGCACGCTTGCCGCGCCACAACGCCGACGCTGGACCCGTGAATCGTGAGCACCCAGCTATGACTTACCGCACTCGTGCAAAATAATAAAACACGGTAAATATATTACTTACACGTGCGTTTTGTTTTGCAAGCGGCGCGAAACAAATTAAAAAGGGAATGCAACACGAGGACTTCCCAGGAGGTCACCCATCCTAGTACTACTCTCGCCCAAGCCCGCTTAAGTTCGGAGTTCTGATGGGATCCGGTGCTTTAGTGCTGGTATGATCGCATCCGACATGTTACCCCGGTCTTCGTCCCTTATCCTTGCCCCTCCCAGCTCCACTACAAAGATGATTGTACATTGCTTTGGCCGCTCCCTCTCAACTACGGAGACGAGTTTAACGCGGTTTCCACCCCTCCCTCTCAACCGCACCAGTGCACGCTTGCCGCGCCACAACGCCGACGCTGGACCCGTGAATCGTGAGCACCCAGCTATGACTTACCGCACTCGTGCAAAATAATAAAACATGGTAAATATATTACTTACACGTGCGTTTTGTTTTGCAAGCGGCGCGAAAAAAATTAAAAAGGGAATGCAACACGAGGACTTCCCAGGAGGTCACCCATCCTAGTACTACTCTCGCCCAAGCACGCTTAACTTCGGAGTTCTGATGGGATCCGGTGCTTTAGTGCTGGTATGATCGCATCCGACATGTTACCCCGGTCTTCGTCCCTTATCCTTGCCCCTCCCAGCTCCACTACA
>NW_025302368.1:0-861 GCF_018294505.1 Triticum aestivum
ATGCATTTACTGATTATTTTGAGCTATAAGACCCTGAAATTGAAAAGCATTTCAAATGAACTCTGAAAAGGTTGAAAGTTGGCATGGTGTCATCTTTTCATCCACATAGCATGTGCAAGAAAGCAGGGAGGGTCACGGCAAAAACTGGATGCACTTCATGTACAAAACGGGCAATCTCTTTCGAAGTATCAGGGTTTCATACGGAAACTCGTCTGTTACAAAGGGATTTCAGTTTTTTGAACTTATTTGAACTCCAGAGTTTTTCTGTGTTCAAAATGCACCATTCAAAGCCACATCATCAATTTTCAACCCTTTCTGACTTCATTTATTATTTTTCATGCATTTACTGATTATTTTGAGCTATAAGACCCTGAAATTGACAAATATTTCAAATGAACTCTAAAAATGGTGAAAGTTGGCATAGTATCATCATTGGACCCACATAGCATCTGCAAGAAAGGAGAGAGGGTTACAGCAAAAACTGGATGCACTTCGTGTACAAAACGGACAAACTCTTTCAAAGTATCAGGGTTTCATACGGAAACTCGTCTGTTACAAAAGGATTTCATTTTTTTTGAACTTATTTGAACTCCATAGTTTTTCTGTGTTCAAAATGCACCATTCAAAGCCACATCATCAATTTTCAACCCTTTCTGACTTCATTTATTATTTTTCATGCATTTACTGATTATTTTGAGCTATATGACCCTGAAATTGAAAAGCATTTCAAATGAACTCTGAAAAGGTTGAAAGTTGGCATGGTATCATCATTTGACCCACATAGCATGTGCAAGAAAGTAAAGAGGGTTACGGCAAAAACTGGATGCACTTCATGTACAAAACGGACAATCTCTTTCGAAG
>NW_025302369.1:0-861 GCF_018294505.1 Triticum aestivum
TACTATTGAAGGACGTGCGGGGACGAGTAGGAGCGAACTGCCAGCGTGCGAACGGCAGGGTAGTGGCTTTCCATTCTCCCATGATACGGGCTTCCGAGAGCCCTTGGATCTGAGATCGAACGGTTGCATGGCGTGATTCTAGACCTATGGGTGAATATCCTATCCTGGAGGGTTATTCTGCAAATTTTCAGCAACTTAGCATGCGACCGTTTGATCTCAGATCCAAGGGCTGCCAGCAGCCCGTATCATGGTCGCGCCTACCACGACCGTCGCGTCGCTCGCGCGGTCGCACCCTTGGAGATTTAACACGGTGCGTTAGGCTATCTGATGTTGGCATGTCATACATAGTCATCACTTAGTCACTCATACTACAACAAGGTTGGCTATAAGGTTGGCTATAAGTTTATTTTTTTACTCCTCTCTATCTCTTTCTTCGTACTCCCTCCGTCCCATAATATAAGAACGTTTTTTACACTAGTGTAGTGCCAAAAATGTTCTTATATTATGGGACACAGGGAGTACTAGTATTTATTGCATTTGCCAAGGAGTGACCTCTTCCAATGAAATGGTGTTGCTAAGTTTGCTTCATTTAATTAGCTATAGACTCAAAATTGTCTTTTCACCTAGGTACACGCGCTTAGCACCGTTTCTTCCTTGGGTCACCAAACTAGTCTCTCTCTTCTTGATTAACTTGCCACATCAGACTTTATGCCTATGTGGCAAGCTTAAGCACCTGTAGGAGCAAGTAAAAGTAAGTACAATAGTGCGCTTTACATGGCATTTTTGCATATGTGGAGGAAAGAGAGGCAAGGAAAAAGTGGAGAAGTGGGCTCTCATGCAAGAGCCAGCCTCTACTACATG
>NW_025302370.1:0-861 GCF_018294505.1 Triticum aestivum
TGTGGCCGGCGGCCTCCGGGGGCTAGCATGCCGCCAAATCTTGCGTAGGTGGCCTCTCACAAGTCTGGAAGTGTTGTGGCGGTTGCAAACGCCCGGCACGCGTGTCCGGGGTATGCCCCCTCTCACGGACGGCGCTGCCGCCGGCACCTGGAGGGGGAAAACGGAAGCATGGGGTCTACACGGAGGGGATCTTGCTGTGGGTCTGGCCCGGATGTTGCTCCAAAGTGTTCCTATGGGCTGACCTAACACAACCGGGTGGGGAGGTCCACTGGTCAAAGCCCATCCGTGCAAAGTCAAAGGGCTAGATCCCGTGGTCAAAGGTTACAAGGTTAGGCGAGACGGGGGCACTGGGGGTAGCAATGCCACCGGAGCGTCGCACCGGGCCCTCATACATGCGCGGTGGTGTGGTGGCATGTCCGAAGAGGCGGGACGCGTCTCCGGTGCGTGCCCCCCCCTCACGGACGGCGATGACACGGTAGTAGACGTTCTGCGGTAATGATGCAGCGTCAATATTACTTAATACTCGGAGCGCGATAAAATCAAGAGTTTTTTTCCACGACGTGGGCACAGGTGCTATAGGAACGATGGTATTTTTTCATAATTTTTCGTGATGGAGAAGTATCCAATAAATTCCCTCTACGCGGATTGCCCTTCGCGCGTCTACGGCTGTGGCCGGCGGCCTCCGGGGGCTAGCATGCCGCCAAATCTTGCGTAGGCGGCCTCTCACAAGTCTGTAAGTGTTGTGGCAGTTGCAAACGCCTGGCACGCGTGTCCGGGGTGTGCCCCCCCTCACGGACGGCGCTGCCGCCGGCACCTGGAGGGGGGAAACGGACGCGTGGGGTCCACACGGAGGGGATCTTG
>NW_025302371.1:0-861 GCF_018294505.1 Triticum aestivum
AGTGCATCATCATAACCGAGGTCTCTTACATTTCCCTACAAGTAATTGGATCTCATATGGAGATGTTTAGTGAAGTAGAATAGAAAAAATCGAATGCAACTTCACAAGAACTAGTGTGTAACTCTCGTTCGGAATTAGTTTTGCGAAGTGTTAACTGAAACATGGATATCTGACTCATACGGAGTTTGTTTCGGCTCCACAAGTAGTCAAACCGTTTGTCATGACCAGATGCTTCAAAAGATTTCTTCATAGGGAACTTTCGGAGAACTTTTCTTAAGGAGTTCGTTCAGAATCTCGTATAGAAACTTTCTTAATGAGCACTCGACAAAGGCAATTCGAGAACATACACAAAGTCCCGGCTATGGACCTAGTGCATCATCATAACCGAGGTCTCTCGCATTTCCCTACAAGTAATTGGATCTCATATGGGGATGTTTAGTGAAGTAGAATGGAAAAAATCGAATGCAACTACACAAGAACTAGTCTGTAACTATCGTTCGGAATCACTTTTGCGTAGTGTTAACTGAAACATGGGTATCTGAATCATATGGAGTCCGTTTTGGCTCCACAAATAGTCAAAACGTTTGTGACGACCAGATGATTCAAAGGATTCTTTCTTAGGGAACCTTTGGAGAACTTTTCTTAATGAGTTCGTTCAGAAACTTGTATAGAAACTTTCTTAATGAGCACTCGACAAACGCATTTCGAGAACATACACAAAGTCCCAGCTATGGACCAAGTGTATCATCACAACTGAGGTCTCTTGAATTTCCCTACAAGTAATTGGATCTCATATGGAGATGTTTAGTGAAGTAGAATGGAAAAAATCGAGTGCAACTACACAAGAACTAGTGTGTAACT
>NW_025302372.1:0-861 GCF_018294505.1 Triticum aestivum
TCAAACTTATTTGAACTCCTGACTTTTTGTGTGTTCAAAATGCACCATTCAAAGCCACATCATCAATTTTTAACCCTTTCTGACTTCATTTGTTATTTTTCATGCATTTACTGCTTATTTTGAGCTATAAGACCCTGAAATTGAAAAGCATTTCAAATGAACTCTCAAAAGGTTGAAAGGTTGCATGGTATCATCATTTCACCCACATAGCATATGCAAGAAAGTAGAGAGGGTTACGGCAAAAATTGGATGCACTTCGTGTACAAAACGGACAGTCTCTTTCGAAGTATCAGGGTTTCATACGGAAAACTCGTCGGTTACAAAGGGATTTCATTTTTTGAACTTATTTGAACTCCAGACTTTTTCTGTGTTCAAAATGCACCATTCAAAGCCACATCATCAATTTTCAACCCTTTCTGACTTCATTTGTTATTTTTCATGCATTTACTGTTTTTTTGAGCTATAAGACCTTGAAATTGAAATGCATTTCAAATGAACTCTGAAAAGGTTGAAAGTTGGCATGGTATCATCATTTCATCCACATAGCATGTGAAAGAAAGTAGGGAGGGTTACGACAAAAATTAGATGCACTTCGTGTACAAAATGGACAATCTCTTTCGAAGTATCAGGGTTTCATACGGAAACTCATCTGTTACAAAGGGATTTCAATTTTTGAACTTATTTGAACTCCAGACTTTTTGTGTGTTCAAAATGCACTATTCAAAGCCACCTCATCAATTTTCAACACTTTCTGACTTCATTTGTTATTTTTCATGCATTTACTTATTATTTTGAGCTATAAGACCCTAAAATTGAAAAGCATTTCAAATGAACTCTGAAAAGGTTGAAAGTTGGCATGGT
>NW_025302373.1:0-861 GCF_018294505.1 Triticum aestivum
TTTTTTATCATGGTAACATTCATGGAAGGCGTGACAAAAAAAAACAAAATCAGTGCTCCAAAACGCTTTCAAAGTAGCATTTTCAGTGTGTTGCTTTTGTTTTTTTTTTGTCACGCCTTCCTCAACTGTGATCTCATGATGAAAATTTGCAAGCACTTCGAAAATTTGTCAAAGTTCATCAAAATTTTCTTTGAATATTTCTTAAAATTTATCCTGATATTACTGTTCTATAAATACTCCATGTCAGATAAATACACAATTAATCATGTTTTTGCATGTCATGTCTTAATGGAGTTTTTGCATTACAACATGTGGAATAGTTAATCGACAGAGTTTCAGAGCAGGAGGTTGGTACGTACGGTCAAACATTCGCATACGGTGCCTGCGCCCTTTGATATCGATGCCGTCACGGCACACCGCGCCTTCATGTCGTGCAATCATATTTAATTAAGCAAAAAAGAATCTTTGATTGATTTCTTTCTGAATCACACAGGTCCGTGTTGGGCATGAACCTCTTGAACGTCCACCCTGTGTTCGCGAATACGAAATTTCTTCACGGCAAATTCAAGAAATGTCCGTGAATTCAAAATACGTGCAAGTATTCTTGAAAAATGTTCAACTATTGAAAAAAAAATGTTCGTGAATACAAAATATATTCAAGCACTCAAAAATAATGTTCGCGGGTTCAAAATATGTTAAAGGATTCTTGAAAATTTCAAGTATTCAAAACAAATATTCACGAATTTGACTATTGTTCACAAATTCAGAAATGTTCACGAATTTAAAACTTGTTTGTAGCAAATTCAAACAAAAAAATGTTCACGGATTCGGAAGATAGCGAAAAACCTAGCCCCCCCCCCC
>NW_025302374.1:0-861 GCF_018294505.1 Triticum aestivum
TTTTTTTTATTTTATGCAACGTTCCCCAATAGCCACTGCCCTACTAGCTCAACTCCCAGGCCCATCGACAAATGCACAACTCAAACGCTTAGAGATAAATAATGATGGTGTTCAAGAGAGTCCATCACGGATAGCTAAGCTGCCTGGTACCTCACTGCTTGTCATATAGTAGGATAAAATAATCGTATTTCACATTACTACGTGTGCTCAGTGGACAATATATATAACATGTAGAGTAAAAAAGAGATGCAACAAGTGTACAACCTCTTTGGCGAAGCCATGTCGATCTCAGCGTGATTGGGTTGGCCGGTGAGGATGATCCGGCTGACTTGGCTGTCAGAGGAGGGGAAGAAGATCTTAGGCGTCTAGAGATGGAGCCCGAGGTACTGCTCCGCTGTGATGGAGGTTTTCGTCGTTGGAGCAGCTCCGGTGAGTTGTACGACGCCGAGGCTGAGCAGGACAAGAGAGACAATGTTAACCTGAGTGGAATTCTAATAGCATCTCCAATAGATGACTAAAATACATAACCACAAAGTGCTAGATGTAAAATACATCAGCCGCTCATCTCTGAACTTAACTGTCAAAACTGAATTTAACTGTCAAAACTGAACTTAACTATCGAAACTCAATTTTTCCGTTGAAACTGAATGCACTAGTAAGCTGAGACTACACGTCAGTCAACTGACTTTTTCATCTCTGGTCAGTCGATTTTGCAGCCGTTGGATACGAAATCAAGGGCCTGCAAATCATCTTCAACCTCCACCCCCCTGAGCCGCCAGCCACCACCGGCCAAACAACACCCCCCCCGCGGCCCGCGGTGCACCACCACGCCCGCCCCGAAAACACTCCCCACCGCCGGTC
>NW_025302375.1:0-861 GCF_018294505.1 Triticum aestivum
AAATACGCAAGATAAGCGTGAGTGCTATGGATGGCGTTCTCGTAGGGAGACGGGAGCGGTTCCATAGTGGTGTATTGATATGGTGAATATGTGGACTCGTGTGCGCCACCTCAAAAGAGTTACTTGCAGTCGTAGTTTAGGATAGCCACCGAGTCAAAGCTGGCTTGCTGCAGTTAAACCCCACTATCCCCTTGTTGAAAATGATGCATATGTAGTTAGTTCTAATGTAAGTCTTGCTGGGTACATTTGTACTCACGTTTGCCTATTTATGTTTTTGCAGAGAGACTTCGGTCTCGCTAGTAGTTCCGCGTGGACTTCGACGTTTAGCTTGTTACCTCGGCTACGATCTTGTGCCCTCGGCAGGATCTGGTAGATAGTTAGGCTTCTCGGCCTTTTTCATTTATAGATGTCTGTACTCGGACATGATAGCTTCCGCTTGTGCTTGATTTGTATGCTCTGAATGTTGGGTCATGAGACCCATGTTTGTAATATCTCGCTCCTCGGAGCCTATTGAATAGATTACTTGAGTCATAGAGTCATGTTGTGATGCCATGTTGTATTTGCACATATCGAGCATATTGTGTGTATGTTATTGAAATTCTTGGTATGTGTGGGATCTGACCATCTAGTTGTTTATCTTTAGTAGCCTCTCTTACGGGGAAATGTCTCCTAGTGTTTCCACTGAGCCATGGTAGCTTGCTACTGCTCCGGAACACTTAGGCTGGCCGGCATGTGTCCTTCTTCGTTCCTGTGTCTGTCTCTTCGGGGAAATGTCACGCGATGAATACCAGAGTCCTGTTAGCCCGCTACAGCCCGGTTCACCGGAGTCCTGCTAGCCCAGTGCTACAGCCTGGATTCACT
>NW_025302376.1:0-861 GCF_018294505.1 Triticum aestivum
AAAATTGTCTTCATTCAACGGTTATGTTTCTTTCTCTATGAATTAAGCGGACGGATCTATCTAATTATTGTGGAGTTTTCTAGCATTTTCTCTTCTTTCTGGTGAGCCCATCAAGTACTTTTTATATATAAATTTTATGTAATGGCAATGGTGGGTAAATTTTCAATCGATTTATGTTGTAAAAAAATTGTCTTAATCCAACGGTTATGTTTCTTTCTCTATGAATTAAGCGAACGGATCTATCTAATTATTGTGGAGTTCCATTTTCTCTTTTTTCTCGTGAGCCCATCAAGTACATTTTATATATAAATAGATTGACCAGCTATTGGCAGCTACATGTGCCTAAGAACCCCAAGATTATTTTAACCACCAGCTATCAGCAGCTCTGAGCGCAAGAGTTCACAACAAGAAGAAATTATAATTATCTTATGTACACGAGTTGTAAGCAACTGTCCGTTATCCTAATGATGTAACTTTTCGAGTAGATGATTTTTCATATAAAAAACTTTTTCATCCGAGTTAGTATGCAAAAGTTATGCCCATTTTTACAAATTTCAGAGAGATTTTGCAAATAAAGTCAAAATTCACATTTGCAAATTTTCCCAACAACTAGACCACATATCACATGAGAAACTTATTTTCTTTTATTTTTTGGACATTTCCATTATTTTCTTTTATTTTTTTTAAAACTGAAAAGGCGATCCCTGGGGGGGGGGTAGAGTTTGAAAATGGGACCTTTAGTACCGGTTCGTGGCACGAACCGGGACTAAAGGTCTCAACCCCATTAGTTCCGGTTCGTGCCACAAACCGCGACTAAAAGGGAGGAGCTTTAGTCGCGGTTGGCCTGGCCAACCGCGACTA
>NW_025302377.1:0-861 GCF_018294505.1 Triticum aestivum
CAGCGTCTCCGTGCATCAGCAATGGTCCGACCAAGATCATCAATGGTCTCATCACGTGCCTCTTCTTCACCTTCACCTTCACCTTCCCCTTCACCTTCCCCTTCACCTGCCCCTTCACCTTCCCCTTCACCTTCAGCATCCTCCATGAAAGTATCACCGAAATGAGCAAGATAGCTTTCATCGATGAAATCATCCCCTTCTTCATCTTCTTCCATTATAACCCCTCTTTCTCCATGCTTGGTCTAACAATTATAGCTTGGCATGAAACCGTGCCGAAGCAGGTGCAGGTGAACTTCTCTTGAGGAAGAGTAACCCTTCTGATTCTTACAGTCAACACATGGACAGATAACAAAACCCTAATGCTTGTTCGCATTAGCCACTACGAGGAAATCTTTCAAACCCGTAGTGAACTCGCGGGAGAGTCGGTTACCGTACATCCATTGCCGATTCATCTGCATTATTATAATATAAAATATATAATTAACCATCATGCATTTGTTAAAGTAACTAGCTATAAACAATTAATAGAAATTAAACAATGAACAACACACATGCATATTTTATCAATGACACACATGCATGAAAGGTTCAAGTTGCTAACCGCGATCGAGGAGGAACCTCAAGTGTGGCTCCAACACTTCATATCATGTTTGTTTCACGCTGTTGGGCATTTCATCAAACACCTTGTGTGCATAAGAGGAACCAAAAGCAAACCTACACCCCCTTGTGAAGAGAAGTGGCACCAAATGGCTAAGTGAGTGCGCTGAACTGGTATATATAGGGGAGGAGCTTTAGTCGCGGTTGGCCAGGCCAACCGCGACTAAAGGCCTTTGGGCACCTTTAGTCGCGGTTGGCCTGGCC
>NW_025302378.1:0-861 GCF_018294505.1 Triticum aestivum
CCGCGCGGGGGCTACAGCGGCGACGGACAACGTAAACCGATCTTAGATTGGAAAACCAAAAAGAAACGTCGATCAGACGTCTTCATAGTCGACCGGAATGAATTCTCTCATTAAACGCACATCACCAGAAAGCCTAGAATATATATTAAAAAGTGTGAGCATCAGTGTCATATTTATGTGTCTTAAACCTTGATAGACTGAGGATACCACTACCCTCATAATCATCCAACTACATATTGGGTTCTTAAGTCCTATTAATTTGTCAACAACTTAACTAGTTTAATCAACCAATTAAGATCAATAGGGTCCTTGGGTAGCGTGTCCATTCTTATCTTCAGGAAGTAAGTACCTATATTCGGTACTTACTACGGGGGCCTAGATGGACGAGTATTTGTGGCACGCAAGTGCCGAGGCACGCATTTCCCTAGTGCCTGCTTTTTATTTTGGCTTTCGATTTTTAAAGTTCTACATCTTTTAAACCATAATTTCAAATAAAGTTATGTTTTCATATTTATGTTTCTCCACTAGTAGAAAACAGGGTTATGGTCCAGGGCGGCTCAGCCCATTAGTCCCGGTTCAGTCTAGAACCGGGACCAATGTGGGTATTGGTCCCGGTTCGTGAGCCCAGGGGGCCGGCCGGGCCACGTGGGCCATTGGTCCCGGTTCGTCTGGACCTTTTGGTCCCGGTTGGTGGGACGAACCGGGACCAATGGGCCTCGCTCCTGGCCCACCACCATTGGTCCCGGTTGGTAGCTTGAACCGGGACCAAAGGCTTCCCTTTAGTCCCGGTTCCTGTCATCAACCGGGACCAATGAGGTGCCTATATATACCCCCTCGCGCAAGAGCAGAGCACAGTGCTCT
>NW_025302379.1:0-861 GCF_018294505.1 Triticum aestivum
ACATATATCCAGTTGGATATGGATAGCATGAGTTATTATTGTTGACATCACCCTTGAGGTGAATACGTTGCGAGGTGAAATTATAAGCCCCTATCTTTTTATGTGTCTGGTTGAAACGTTTTTCTCATGTGTATCCAGTGAGTGTTAGCAATCATATAAGACTATATGATGGTTGAGTATGTGGAGCTCTTACTTAGACTCTGTTGAATAAGTTGAACTTCAATTGTTTGGTGACTAAGAATATAGGTTGTTGAGTTTCAAGAGAATTCATTGTTTGAACCTTAGCATGTGAATTGGTTGCTACCTGGTCATGAGAAGTTTTATAAGAAACAATGACTATTATGATGCTAGGAAAAGTTATTGAAATTGTCATTGATCAAACTTGTGCACTTTGCTAGCATTCACACTTCATAATTATTTCTTTTATATTTACCTACTCGAGGACAAGTAGGAATTAAGCTTGGGGATGCTGATACGTCTCCAACGTATCTATAATTTATGAAGTATTCATGCCATGTTTACAATAAATTTATATGGTTTTGGTATGATTTGCATGGAACTAACCCGGACTAACGCTGTTTTCAGCAGAACTACCGTGGTATGTTTTTTTGTGCAGAAATGGAAGTTCTCCAAACACCGCAAAACTTTTTGTGGATTTTTTATGGACCAGAAGACTACCAATGGGCCAGAGCAGCACCTGGGGGTGCCCCGAGGGGGGCACAACCCACCAGGGCGCGCCTGGGCCCCCAGGCGCGCCCCGGTGAGTTGTGCCCACCTCGGTGACCTCCCACACCCCCTCTTTGCCCTATAAATTCTCAAATATTCCAAAAACCCTCACGGAGACCCTAGATCGGAAGTTCC
>NW_025302380.1:0-861 GCF_018294505.1 Triticum aestivum
GTAGATGCGGCCGCAGAAGCAGATCCGGCGAGGTGGACGCCGCTGGCAGTGAATGGGCTCTGGTACGCTGGTGGATGAGCAGTCTAGGGTTTCGAGAGGGCAGGGGAGAAAGGCCGATGAAGTACGGACGGCGTGTTGTGAGATTCTCTGGTGCTGTGGAGTTAGTCGTTTTTGCATGAGGGGAAGAGGAATGGGGGTGCCGTGTAGGGGGGGGGGGAACCGAAAGTTACCAAAGCAGCCCCGACCTGTTATGTAGATGAGGGCGGTATTGTAACTGTTGGTCTCCGTGCACAAAGGGACAAAAGGGGAATTTCGCATGCTAAAGACTAAGGTGGCGGAAATTTTAGAAGGAGGCGGGAGATTTTGCCGCCCGCGGGATCGTTCGTATCCAGTTTCAACTAATTTTGGACCGTGCTAGCGGGAAGGTCAAGCGAGACTGTGTACACGGGGCACGCGTCAGCAGTTAATAACTGGTGTGAAGTCCACCCAGAAAAAAAGACAATAACTCAGGATGATGCGCCGATAACTTGGACGTTCACACGGGTGCGGCCAATGTACGGGTGTAGTGGCGCATTCACAAAAAAAGGATCAAACGCTCAGCCTATGTATTTCTGGTGTAAATAGATAATTTAGTGCAATTGGTTATTTACTTTAAACATAATGCATTGACGTGTTAGTGTAGAGGCGCACAAAAGGAAATGGATATTGTAGTCCGCTACTTAAAAGTGTTACCTCATATGATTACATAGCCTCCATTTCATAAATTGCGTACCCGTTGAATTCATATATGAATATTACATATATTACTTCATAATAGAATCTTAAATCATTCAAGACTAATGATTTTGAATGCAAGAGTAA
>NW_025302381.1:0-861 GCF_018294505.1 Triticum aestivum
AGGTTGCAGCAAGGAAGAAAGTGGTGTAGCACCCAGTGTACTTCGTCAGGTCCCTGTTGTAGGGGGCTAGGTCGAGGTATTCTGGCGTGCAAAAGTTGATTTTTGGCCTCATCATGGCCTCAAGGAAAATGCACCACTACTTCCAAGCCCATGAGATCACGGTTTTCGCCCGCTTCCCTCTACAATGGATACTCAGAAACCCTGAGGCCACAGGCAGGAGCGTTGGCTCAGTTTATTGCAGAATGGACACCAACCCCTGATGAAGAAGCATTGGAGACAGTTATCCCCGGTAAGGAAGCGCCCCAAGAATGGATTATGTATTTCGATGGTGCCTTCTCCCTACAAGGTGCAAGGGCTGGCGTGCTTCTCGTTGCTCCCACTGGGAAGCACCTTAAGTACATCATCCATATGCATTTCCCCGAGAGAAGGCTACCGACAATACTGCAAAATATGAAGGGCTCCTTGCCATGCTCAGGATTGCCAGAGAACTGGGGATCAAGAAGCTAATCATCCATGAAGACTCACAGCTTGTGGTGAGACAAGTGAACAAGGATTACCAAAGTCCATTGATGGAGGCATACATTGAGGAAGTGAGAAAGTTAGAGCAGATTTGACGGGTTGCAAATAGAGCACATACCCCATGCAGAAAACAACATTGTTGATCATCTGTCAAAGTGTGTTGCAAAAAAACTCTCTATGGAACTAGGGACTTTTGTTCTCCATCTGAATTAGCCCTCCGTATCCCCGGCAATAATGGCCAGAAAGAGGAGGAAATTGGACTCTAGCAAGCCTCTCCCGGTAGAACCACCCGAGGCTCCCGACAGAGAGCTTGGCAGGAACAACCTCCATTCGGTCGCAGAG
>NW_025302382.1:0-861 GCF_018294505.1 Triticum aestivum
TCCTACACCGGTAACGACAAGGACAGAGCACCCCCCGCAACCCCCGACGACCCACCGCACCCTCCCCCGCTCCACCGCCGCCGAGCACCCCCCGCACCCTGTTTTTATAAAAATTATTACTGTTTTTATAAAAAAAATATTACTGTTATGATTTAAACAAGTTTCAACATATTTAAACACAAATAAATATCAAACAGCATTTTAAATGCATTTTTTATAAAAATTATTACTGTTTTTATAAAAAATATTACTGTTATGATTTAAACAAGTTTGAACATATTTAAACACAAATAAATATCAAACAGCATTTTAAATGCATAAAAACAAAAATTTGGGAGCCTGGGAATCGAACCCAGGACCTCCTAGTGTGTGTGCTGCGTGCTGACCAGTCGGGCTAGTGGGCGTGTTCTGATGGAGATAGGGTTAGGTGGAAATATAACCTGAGCAGTCGGGCTAGTAATTTCTAATGGCGCACCAGGGTGAGGTGCGCCATTGCTATCGTCGTACTTATGGCGCACTTGGGGGAGGTGCGCCATTAGATAGACATCCCGCACTGCACCTACTCCCTCGCACTGTGGCCTCCCTCCCTCCCTCAACAGATCCCCCACTCGACCCCAACCGTACGCCGCCGCCCCCTTGCTCCGCCCCCTCCGTCCGCCGCGCCTGCACGCCGTCGGTGACGCCGCCGCCGCGGTGGTCTTGCGCTGCCCCGACGCCGCCGCCCCGACCCCCGCGGGACTCCACCCCCACCGCCCCCGACGGCCGAGCGCTCCTCTCCCTCCTCCTCCCTCCGACGAGCGAGGGCCTCCTCCGGCCCCTGCAGCAGCCGGCGAGCGAGGGCCTCCTCCTCCTCCTCCGACG
>NW_025302383.1:0-861 GCF_018294505.1 Triticum aestivum
GTGTCGCTCAGACGCCCGACTGTGGCATTTCTTTTAAAGCCTTTTATGTGGTGTCGCTCAGACGCCCGACTGTGGCATTTCTTTTAAAGCCCTTTATGTGGTGTCGCTCAAACGCCCGACTGTGGCATTTCTTTTAAAGCCCTTTATGTGGTGTCGCTCAGACGCCCGACTGTGGCATTTCTTTTAAAGCCCTTTATGTGGTGTCGCTCAGACGCCCGACTGTGGCATTGCTTGTTATTTGTTTCATAAATTTTAATACTACCATGTTATTGCATTTTTATGAATAACTTGCTTGCACGCATCAGAGTTTCATTTGTCGTTTGTGACTGACGTCATGAGCATAAAATATTTTCAGCACATCATTGTTATATTATACCTGTGTTTATAATGTTTGCGAGTACATTCAAAGTACTCACTGGCTTGTCCCTGTCTATTGTCTTGGCCAGATTTTCTTGCACGAAGAGGAGCGACGCGATGACAGCCCCGGAACCTAAGTAATGGAGATAGAAGCCTCGCGAAGATAGGAGTTAACCTGGTCAGCTGTTCCCGTGGGAAATGGAGTCCCATAGACACTGATGTTTCACAAACCGCTTTCGCCATCAACCACTCGAAACCATTTGTTGTACTCACAGGCCAGAATGGTCTTGTACTACATATGTTGTATTCTGCTTGAAATTTCTGTATCAAGTTGGAGCCTCATCAGCTAACAGTAATCCTGGGGCTGATGAGCACGACGGTTTTTTCTGGAAATTTATTACCCGGAAAACCCGGTCGTGGCATGTTATTGTTTGCTTGCGATAGAATTCCCGGAGTGCGAAGCTGTTACTACGAGTCTCTAGGATTCACGGATCGTCAGCAAGG
>NW_025302384.1:0-861 GCF_018294505.1 Triticum aestivum
CACCTCTCTAGCTGGACAGGCTACGATGGGCCGATTTTGGACGAACATTTTGTCCTTTTCTCCCACGCGGACACACAAAATTAGTACCACCTTGAATAATACAAAATCTAAAAAATAATACGGTGAATGGATGAAAAAATTGGAGAAACGCACCTTGCTTTATTAGTAGGTATAGAGGTATAGATAAATGCCCTAATGCTGTCACTTTTGGTTTGCATTACATAATAAGCTTGAAGAGTCAGATATCACATAAGATACGCATGTTCGGCACGCTGGTGAGTTAAAAGTCGAGGAATCACCATATCCGTCCTACCATATCAAATGAGCATAGGTAAGTCACTTTTTATTTTTAGGATGGTTTGCAGTGTACTAAATTTCTATACATGTACTTGTTCTTATGTAATTGGCCAGTAGAGCTAGTCAAAGAAGCATCATGTTGAATGTGTGTTAATTGTTCATACCTTTAGAATATATTAGATTATTTTCTTAACCACGTCATCCTTATTTTAATCTTGATCATTTAGCATTACCCACGGTCCATCCCTTGCGAATGCTACATATAACTATCCATGTGTGAAATCTTATTCAGGTAGATATACTCCTATATTGTCTAGAGATTGCCCCTAGGTTAATTTTGTGGTTAGTCATACAAAAGCGACCTGACATATGATATTGTATCCTTTTTAGAATGAAGAAGCAAATTTTCTTTTTGCGGGATTCAATGGGCCAGAGCACACCTCTCTAGCTGGACAGGCTACGATGGGCCGATTTTGGACGAACATTTTGTCCTTTTCTCCCACGCGGACACACAAAATTAGTACCACCTTGAATAATACAAAATCTAAAAAATAATACGGTGAA
>NW_025302385.1:0-861 GCF_018294505.1 Triticum aestivum
GGGTTAGTTTAACAAGGTCATTAGTGCTAATTAGGCGTGCCACGTCGGCAGTCGCCGGAGTGTCGCCGGCGACGACCACGGCCGACAGCGGAGGTGCACCGTGCGCTCGCTACGGAGCACCATTTGACGTGCGGTTTGCTCCTACGGGTTCCTGGGAGAAAGGCGCATCTAAAGAGGCAAGTGACAGCAGCTGGGGTGGCCGGAGCTGCCGGCGGCGAGCCCCTTTGCGGCTGCCGGAGTTCGGGCAATCTCGGGGTCGGGGTTAGGGAGCACGGCAGGAGGAGCTGGGGCGTGCTACGGACTCCTGAGATCACGGTGAGCACGTCAGTGGGCTCGAATACGAGCTGGGGTGGCTGTGGCCACGGCCACGCCATGGCCGGCGGCGAGAGATTCTCGGGCAAAGTGGTGGGGCTAGCTAGAGAGGGAGGTGGGGAACGGGGAGAGGGGGAATCGGGTCGAGGGCTCACCGCGGTTCTTCTGGTGCTGCTGGCGAGGCAGGGGAGGCACGGGGTCCGGCGAATCGACGGAGGGGAGCTTCGGTGGCCGGCGACGAAACGGCGATGGTGACGGCGTTGCAGGGCTTCCGGAGGGGCGTGGTTCGGTGAGGAGGAAGGAGGGGGTCGAGGCGGAGCTCGTGGGTGTGTCGGAGAGGCTAGGGGTGGCCGGTGGCCACGAGAGAGCTCGTCGGCGGCGGCGGGTGTGTTCGGTGGCTCCACGCGAGAGAGCCAGAGGAGGAGAGGAGCTCGGGGAGAGAGTGAGAGGCCTGGGGGGGTGCGTGGCGTCGCGGACGGGGTCCAGGGCGACGAGAGGAAGCAGGAGGTGGCCAGGGGGAAGCAGGAGGTGGCCGGGGCAGCGTCGGCG
>NW_025302386.1:0-861 GCF_018294505.1 Triticum aestivum
TTTTGGCCGATTCTGGCCCGTTTCATGGACTATTACTCAATGCTTTGGGGTCCAGGAGTGGTTTCCATGGTTACCGAACCCTCGAGTGCGTTTACGTGTCGGTCATAAACACTCGCTCTTTTGGCCAATTCTGGCCTGTTTCATGGACTATTACTTACTATTTTGGGGTCCTAGAGTGACTTCCACAATTAACAAACCCTGGGGTGCGTTTATGTCTCGGTCATCAACACTCGCTGTTTTGGCCGATTCTGGCCCGTTTCTTGGATTATTACTCACCGTTTTGGGGTCGCGAAGCGATTTCCATAATTGTTGAACCCCAAGGTCTGCTTACGTGTCGATCATCAACACTGGCAGTTTTGGCCGATTCTGGCCCGTTTGATGGACTATTACTCACTGTTTTTGGGTCCCGGAGTGGTTTCTATGGTTAACGAGCCATGCGGTGTGTTTACATGTCGGTCATCAACGCTCGCAATTTTGGCTTATTCTGACCTGTTTCTTCGAATATTACTCACTGTTTTGGGGTCCCGAAGCGATTTCCATAGGTGTTGGTCATCAACACTGGCAGTTTTGACCGATTCTGGCCCGGTTCTTGGACTATTACTCACTGTTTTGGGGTGCCAGAGCGATTTCCATAGTTGTTGAACCCCAAGAAGCGCTTACGTGTCGGTCATCAACACTGGCAGTTTTGGCCGATTCTAGCCCGTTTCGTGGACGATTACTCACTATTTGCGGTTCCCGGAGTGATTTCCATGATTAACGAACCCTGGGGTGCGTTTACGTGTCGGTGATCAATACTGGTAGTTTTGGCCGATTCTGACCCGTTTCTTGGATTATTACTCACTGTTTTGGGGTCCCGAAGCG
>NW_025302387.1:0-861 GCF_018294505.1 Triticum aestivum
CTCACCAACCTACGCCCACCGGAAGGTAGCACCTCCCAAAACCAGCCCGGCGGAGCCCAGTCCCGGACATGGCCCCTCTGATCAAGCCGGCCTCCTCCGCCGAGTCGACGACGAGGATGCGGGATAGGCATCGTCGACGTCGATGCGGGAATAATTGCTTTAACTAAAAAAACAAACTAGTTCTATTAATTTCCTTACTATAAATAGAATAAAGTAGTACTTACTAAAAATAAACTAGCTAGTTTAACTAGTTCTATTATTTTTCTAACTAATTCTATTAAACACTTTCTAGGTAGTACTTACTAAAAGTTATCGGGGAGGGGGGTACATATATCGACAACGACATACCCGATAAAAAATAAGAAGAGGAAGAAGACGCAAAAAAAGAGGAGAAGAAGAAAGGAATAGAGGAGGAGATCGAAGAAAAAAAAAGAAAAAAAGAGGAGAAGAAGAAGGAATAGAGGAGAAGAAGAAAAAATAGAATAATATATTATTCTATTTCTTCATCTTCTCCTCTATTTCTTCTTCTTCTACTCTTTTTTTTCTTCTTTTTCATCTTCTTATTTATTTCTCCTCTACTTCCTCTCCTCTTCTTCTCTTCTTCTTCTCCTTCTTCCTCTTCTTATTTTCCTTTTTTCTCTCCTTCTTTTTCTTCTAAATATGAACATACATAAATGACTTTGATCATACACAATTTCTATGAACAAAAAAAATCATAAAAATTCTATGAACAAAATTACAACAGAAAAAATCATAAAAATTCTATGAAAAAATTGATATATTCTTTGCATATGAACATACAAACATTTGCATATTCAATAATAATATCACCAAAACAATCTAAACTACACATCTAAATTA
>NW_025302388.1:0-861 GCF_018294505.1 Triticum aestivum
TCGAGTCTGACCCGTTTCGTGGACTATTACTCACCATTTTGGGGTCCCAAAGCGATTTCCATGGATGTCGAACCCCAAGGTGTGCTTATGTGTCGGTCATCAACACTCACAATTTTGGCTCATTCTGGTCCGTTTTGTGGACTATTACTCACGATTCTGGCCCGTTTTGGGGTCCCGGAGCGATTTTCACGATTGACGATCCCATGGTGTGTTTGCATGTCCGGCGTCAATACTCATAGTTTTGGTGAATTCTGACCGTTTCGTGGACTATTACTCACTGTTTTGGGGTCTCGGAGTGATTTCCACGATTTGTGAACTCCGAGGTGTGTTTACGTGTCGGTCATCAACACTCACAATTTTTGCCATTTCTGGTCCGTTTCGTGGACTATTACTCGCCGTTTTGGGGTACTAGAGCGATTTCCATGACTGTCAATCCCCGTGGTGCGTTTAAGCGTCTGTCGTCAACACTCACAGTTTTGCCAATTCTGACACGTTTTGTGGACTAGTACTTACCGTTTTGGGGGCCCAAAGCGAAATGCATAGTTGTTGAACCCCAAGGTGCGCTTACGTGTCGGTCATGAACACTCGCAGTTTTGGCCGATTCTAGCCCGTTTCAGGGACTTTTGCTCACTGTTTTGGGGTCCCAAAGCGATTTCCATGGTTGTTGAACCTCAATGTGTGCTTACGTGTTGGTCGTCGAAACTCGCGGTTTGGGCCGATTCAGGCCCGTTTCTTGGACTATTACTCAGTTTTGGGGTCCCGAAGTGATTTCGACGATTGACGAACCACGGGTGGCGTTTATGTGTCGCTCATAACCACTCACAATTTTGGCCAATTCTTGTCTGTTCTGTGGACTATTAC
>NW_025302389.1:0-861 GCF_018294505.1 Triticum aestivum
AATAAAACTGTCATCGTAACTTTAAGCGTGCGGACCCTACGGGTTCGAGAACTATGTAGACATGACCGAGACACGTCTCCGGTCAATAACCAATAGCGGGACCTGGATGCCCATATTGGCTCCCACATATTCTACGAAGATCTTTATCGGTCAGACCGCATAACAACATACGTTGTTCCCTTTGTCATCAGTATGTTACTTGCCCGAGATTCGATCGTCGGTATCTCGATACCTAGTTCAATCTCGTTACCGGCAAGTCTCTTTACTCGTTCCGTAACACATCATCCTGCAACTAACTTATTAGTCACAATGCTTGCAAGGCTTATAGTGATGTGCATTACCGAGTGGGCCCAGAGATACCTCTCCGACAATCGGAGTGACAAATCCTAATCTCGAAATACGCCAACCCAACAAGTACCTTTGGAGACACCTGTAGAGCACCTTTGTAATCACCCATTTACGTTGTGACGTTTGGTAGCACACAAAGTGTTCCTCCGGTAAACGGGAGTTGCATAATCTCATAGTCAGAGGAACATGTATAAGTCATGAAGAAAGCAATAGCAACATACTAAACGATCGGGTGCTAAGCTAACGGAATGGGTCAAGTCAATCACGTCATTCTCCTAATGAGGTGATCTCGTTAATCAAATGACAACTTATGTCTATGGCTAGGAAACATAACCATCTTTGATTAACGAGCTAGTCAAGTAGAGGCATACTAGTGACACTCTGTTTGTCTATGTATTCACACATGTATTATGTTTCCGGTTAATACAATTCTAGCATGAATAATGAACATTTATCATGATATAAGGAAATAAATAATAACTTTATTATTGCCTCTAGGGCATATTTCCTTCA
>NW_025302390.1:0-861 GCF_018294505.1 Triticum aestivum
TAGAGGAGGGTACCTCACTAGAGGAGGGCCTCGAAGACAACACCCCTAAGTCGGTGAGGGTGCGCTCTTTCTGGCCGCGACCCCCTATAGTGGCTCTCCCCCCAGCACCTCGTCCTCTAGAGGCTCTCCCCCCGCCCCCTCCTCCTCTAGGGGCACCTCTCCCTCGACCTCCCTGTGAGGAGTCATCGTCAAGTAGCTGAGGGGGAGGATTACGTGCTCGACCACTCCGACTAGGCAGGCCGACGACCTTGCGTAGGAAACCCACGCCATCGGCCTTCCCCTTGCCCATGTTCCACGAACCTGCATTGAAAAGAGAAAAAGCAATTAGTAAATTAATGAAATGAAGAAAAAGGCATGATAATAAACACATTAATAAAAATGCATAAAAAGGCATATTCCTAAACTATAGAAAAAAAGACTTGAAACGTACATCTGCTAGAACCCATATGAATCATCACTGTTGTAACCTCTTTCTCGGTCCGTCTCATCATCACTATCAATCATATCATCTTCGTTGTCCGACGGAGGTGGAGGCTCTTCCTCGTCGTCAGCGTCTTCGTTTAACTTTTCTAGCATAAGTATGTCATTTTCATTGACAATGGTCTCACCATCATTCCGTGCATCATCGACGTTTGGGTCGACATCATCATCACCCAATGGTCTAGCGTCATTGTTTCTAACCACATCATCATCATCATCATCAGGTTGCTCTTGATAGAACACTCCCTCGTATGTCATGGGGTCTAGAGTCGGGGCGGGGTTGCGGCGTTGGGCGGGGATGAGGTCTGGGCTGGGCGGCGGCCAGGGCGGGGACGAGGTCGAGCCGGGGCGGCGGCCGAGGCGGGGCGGCGGCGTTGGGCG
>NW_025302391.1:0-861 GCF_018294505.1 Triticum aestivum
GGGGGGAAAACATCCGGAAAAGTATTCCCGGTGTTTCGTGTTTTCGGGCAGAGGAGCCGGAGGGGTAAGTTGCGGGTTCGATAGGTTAGGGGTGTGTGGCGGACGAACGGACCGCGTATCCGGATTCGTCTCGTCGTTCTGAGCAACTTTCATGTTGAAAATATTTTAATCCGAGTTACGGATTAAAAGTTATGATTTTCTAAAGATTTTATTAATTTCTGGAATTTAATTAATTATTTAATTTAATTCGAAAATGGAATTATGACATCAGCATGATGTCATGCTGACGTCAGCAGTCAACAGGGTTGACTGGTCAACCTGACCAGTGGGACCCACTGGTCAGTGACACATTTTGATTAGTCATCTAATTTAACCTAATTAGTATTAATTAGGAGGGGGCCACTGTCATTGAGTAATTAATTAATTGACTAACAGTTTAGTTAGCTTAGTTATTTAATTAGTTTAATTAATCAAAATTAATTAAGTTAATTATTTCTTTAATTAATTATTTTTATTTATTTATTTTTTTTAATCATTCCTGTGGTGTAGGGCCCTCCTGTCATAGGCACAGGGGGCCAACCAGGCGGGGCGCTAGCGGGCGTGGCCGCGGGCGCCCGAATGGGCTCGAGCCCGAGAGGGCGCTGGGCAGCACGGGGCACACCGGCACCGGTGGCCAGATCCACTCGCCGGACGCGGGGTAAGCGGCAGCCAGCGAGGGGGGGGGTTCGGGAGGAACGCCGGCGAGCAGAGAGGAGGGCGCCGAGCGCCTGAACGGAACGGCACTGCCCGAGCGGGCACTGCGGGCTGGGGCCGGCGGTAGGGGGGTAGTGGCAGGAGGAGGCCACGGCGGAGCGAGCTCCG
>NW_025302392.1:0-861 GCF_018294505.1 Triticum aestivum
TTCCATGCTTGTTCAACAACAAGGTGTGCTTACGTGTCGGTCATCAACACTGACAGTTTTGGCCGATTCTGGCTCGTTTCGTGGACTATTACTCACTGTTTTGGGGTCCCGGAGTGACTTCCACGATTAACGAACCCTCGGTCGCGTTTAGGTGTCGGTCATCAACACTCGCGGTTTTTGTCGATTCTGTCCCATTTCGTGGACTATTACTCACCGTTTTGGGGTCACAAAGTGTTTCCATGCTTGTTGAACTCCATGTTGTGCTTACGTGTCGGTCATCAATACTCATAGTTTTGTCCGATTCTGGCCTGTTTCGTGGACTATTACTCACTGTTTTGGGGGCCCAAAGTGATTTTCCACGATTAACGAACCCTTGGGTGCATTTACGTATTGGTCATCAACACTCGTGGTTTTTGTCGATTCTGACCCGTTTCGTGGAGTATTACTCACCGTTTTGGGGTCCCGAAGTGATTTTCATGCTTGTTGAACCCCAAGGTACGCTTACGTGTCGATCATCAACACTGACAGTTTCGGCCGATTCTGGCCTGTTTCATGGACTATTACTCACTATTTTGGGGTCCCAGAGTGATTTCCATGATTAACAAACCCTGGGGTGCGTTTACGTGTCGCTCATCAAGACTCGCGGTTTTTGTCGATTCTGACCCGATTCGTGGACTTACTCACCGTTTTGGGGTCCCGAAGTGATTTCCATGCTTGTTGAACCCCAAGGTGCGCTAACGTGTAGGTCATCAACATTGACAGTTTTGGCCGATTCTGGCCCATTTCGTGGACTATCACTCACTATTTTGGGGTCTCGAAGTGACTTCCACGATTAACGAACCCTAGGGTGCGTTTACGTGT
>NW_025302393.1:0-861 GCF_018294505.1 Triticum aestivum
GAAAGTAAGTACTATATAGTAGCATATTCCAGGCATCTCCTAGTGATTCAAGCGCTAGTTTCATCAATACCATTTAGCATGCTTGCTAATTATCAGTTTGATTGACCTCTATTTCTTGTAAAGTGGTTGTGGTAGGAACAAGGGAATGATTTCTGTGGATACTACATTTGCGAGTCCATCCGCCACACGACCTGTGAGCGGGGCTACTCCGACAAACAATATGAAGTGCGTAAATAACAATATTCACAATTTTATTTTATTACCATCATTTGTGTTGAGTTTCATTCATTCATATATATATATATATATATATATATATGTATTGACCCCTTCTTAAAATTAGATGTTTCGGATGCGGGATGAACTCCTAGCACCAGATCGCATGCGAGCAATTCAAGAGGAATTGGCGGCATTCTTTCTTGACCACGTGATCGCTGAAGACGGAGAATACTATGTGGACCACGCGTCCTTATTTTAGGAGATTATATATTTGTAAAAGATAATTATTGTATATATGTAGCCGGTAGTGTCGGATAGATATACGAGAACTTGTTTGTTCGACCAATCTCTTGGAGAAGGAGAGGTGGTCGATATCACTTCTCTCTGTATGCATATATGTTCGTGACGATCTTCTGTTTGCTTACTAGCTAGCTAGCATGTCTAGCTAGTCCTCTCTATACGTATGTATATGTATGGTACGTAGCGTCGACCAAGCACGGACAAAAGAGAGGACACTTCTCTCTATATATTAATTAGCTAGCTATAGCACAATATATGAAACACCTAAATTAACCCCCCAAAACCCCCCAAACCCCCCCCCCATTTTCAAAAAAAAAACAAAAACCCCAGCCACAGAAATGC
>NW_025302394.1:0-861 GCF_018294505.1 Triticum aestivum
TGACGTCAATTTTTCTTTCAGTCGACTATGTCGACTGGATTTCACAAACCGGTGGGGGCACGCTGAGTGCACCCACTGGGTGTAGTCCCCGAGACTGTGGTCGACTGCTTGCAGTTGATCACAGTCTTAGAGAATGCATCTCTCTTTTTTTTTTTTTTGAGGTCGACTGGTCGACTTTGTCTTCAACAGGATTAGTGGGGGCACGCTGAGTGCACCCACTGGGTGTAGTCCCCGAGACTACGGTCGAATGCTTGTATTTGGCTGTAGTCTTAGAAACGTGTGTTTATCCCTTTTTCACTCGGAAGTGAATTATATTTGACATTTAGTCGATTGGTTCTTCACAGAACTCCTGTGATCTTGTGGCTCGCTACTCAGAGCTTGAACAAAAACATACTCAAGTCGAGCTGAGCTTGAAGCTGGTTCAGGAGAAGCTGACAAAGGCAAAGGAGGAGACCGAAGGTATGTTTGGTGAGACCCTGACGACTGCTTTTCCCCTTGCTTGTTTCAACATCTGATCTTGCTGTAACTTGCAGGTAAGGTAAGGGAGGCCCAGCAGAAGAAAGACCTTGAGCTAGCTGAGAAGATCAAGCTTGCTGACGAGAAGTTAGCTTCAGTCACCAAGCTCGAACAAGACAATACCAATCTGAAAGCTGCTCTTGGGATTGCCAACAAGGAGGTCAGTCGACTGAAAACTGACAAAGCTGCCCTGACCGACCAAGTCAGCAAATTGACTGAGAAGAAAACTGAACTGGAGGCCTTCCTGAGTGGCCTTGCCAAGAAGTTGTTCCTTATGCTTGAAGGTAGACCTCCATGTTTGGCAAATATTTCCAATTGTGGCTTTTTCCATTCGACTATCTCCTT
>NW_025302395.1:0-861 GCF_018294505.1 Triticum aestivum
AAAGATCGTGTAGTTTCGTTTGCTAGAGCTTTTCCAATGTCAAGTATCTTTTCCTTAGACCATGAGATCGTGCAACTCCCGGATACCGTAGGAGTGCTTTGGGTGTGCCAAACGTCACAACGTAACTGGGTGACTATAAAGGTGCACTACGGGTATCTCCGAAAGTGTCTGTTGGGTTGGCACGGATCGAGACTGGGATTTGTCACTCCGTATGACGGAGAGGTATCTCTGGGCCCACTCGGTAATGCATCATCATAATGAGCTCAATATGACTAAGGCGTTAGTCACGGGATCATGCATTGCGGTACGAGTAAAGAGACTTGCCGGTAACGAGATTGAACAAAGTATTGGGATACCGACGATCGAATCTCGGGCAAGTAACATACCGATTGACAAAGGGAATTGCATACGGATTGATTGAATCCTCGACACCGTGGTTCATCCGATGAGATCATCGTGGAGCATGTGGGAGCCAACATGGGTATCCAGATCCCGCTGTTGGTTATTGACCGGAGAGGCATCTCGGTCATGTCTGCATGTCTCCCGAACCCGTAGGGTCTACACACTTAAGGTCCGGTGACGCTAGGGTTGTAGAGATATATGTATGCGGAAACCCGACAGTTGTTCGGAGTCCCGGATGAGATCCCGGACGTCATGAGAGGTTCCGGAATGGTCCGGAGGTGAAGAATTATATATAGGAAGTCCAGTTTCGGCCACCGGGAAAGTTTCGGGGGTTATCGGTATTGTACCGGGACCACCGGAAGGGTCCCGGGGGTCCACCGGGTGGGGCCACCTGTCCCGGAGGGCCCCGTGGGCTGAAAGTGGAAGGGAACCAGCCCCTAGTGGGCTGGGGCGCCCCCC
>NW_025302396.1:0-861 GCF_018294505.1 Triticum aestivum
AAAGCATTTCAAATGAACTCTGAAAAGGTTGAAAGTTGGCATGATATCATCATTTCATCCACATAGCATGTGCAAGAAAGTTGAGAGGGTTACGGCAAAAACTGGATGCACTTCGTGTACAAAAGAGACAATCTCTTTCAAAGTATCAGGATTTCATCCGGAAACTCGTTTGTTACAAAGGGATTTCATTTATTAAAACTTATTTGAACTCCTAACTTTTTGTGTGTTCAAAATGCACCATTCAAAGCCACATCATCATTTCTCAATCCTTTCTGACTTCATTTGTTATTTTTCATGCATTTACTAATTATTTTGAGCTAGAAGACCCTAAAATTGAAAAGCATTTCAAATGTACTCTGAAAAGGTTGAAAGTTGGCATGATATCATCATTTCATCCACATAGCATGTGCAAGAAAGTTGAGAGGGTTACGGCAAAAATTGGATGCACTTCGTGCACAAAACGGACAATCTCTTTCAAAGTATCAGGATTTCATCCGGAAACTCGTCTGTTACAAAGGGATTTCATTTTTTAAAACTTATTTGAACTCCTGACTTTTTGTGTGTTCAAAATGCACCATTCAAAGCCACATCATCATTTTTCAATCCTTTCTGACTTCATTTGTTATTTTTCATGCATTTACTAATTATTTTGAGCTATAAGACCCTAAAATTGAAAAGCACTTCAAATGAACTCTGAAAAGGTCGAAAGTTGGCATGATATCATCATTTCATCCACATAGCATGTGCAAGAAAGTTGAGAGGGTTACGGCAAAAACTGGATGCACTTCGTGTACAAAACGGACAATCTCTTTCAAAGTATCAGGATTTCATCCGGAAACTCGTCTGTTACAAAGGGATTTC
>NW_025302397.1:0-861 GCF_018294505.1 Triticum aestivum
AAAGGGGGGCATTGGTCCCGGTTGGTGGCACCAACCGGGACCAAAGGCCTTGCGCTGCCCGCGGCCAAAAGTTTAGTCCCACCTCGCTAGTTGAGAGGGGCTCGGAGTGGTTTATAAGCCCCACTGCGGCTGCCCTCTCGAGCTCCTCTCAAATGCAGGCTTATGGGCCTAATGTCACACTGTGCTGTCTGTTGGCCTATTGGGCCTTCTGCGGGCCTGAATCCTGGCCCAGGTTGGGTTTCTAGTCGTATTTAGGCCGTGGTGGCCCAATAGATGGCAGTTTTTTTAAGAAAAATCCAGTTTTTTGGTTCTGTTTTTTGCATTATTTATTTTCTTTTGTTTTTTGCTTTATTTTTTAATTCTTTTTGCTTTTAGGTCAGCAAAATTATAAACTGTCTGTTAGTGCCATAAGTTTTAGAAAAAATATAAACTTTCTATTAGTGCCATTAGTTCTTTATGAAAATTCTTTTTGCTGTATTTAGTTTTTTTGTTTTCTTTTTTGCTATATTTATTTTGTTTTGTTTCTACTTACAACAAAAAACTTATTTATTTTATTTTATTTTGTTTCTAATTACTTATTTATTTTACTTTATGATAATTCTTTCTGCTATTAAAGTTTCTATCAAAAAAAGTTCTTTATGAAAATTCTTTTTGCTTTTAATGATTAAAAATAAAAAAGAGGCGCAATGCGCGTTGATTTGCTTCAAGCCTTTCGGAATAGTGTAGACTGCACTGCACATAGCTCGATGCAGTCTACCTTATTCCTCAAGGCTTGAAGCTAAGCAACGTGAGCATTGCGCCTCTTCTTCATCGTCTCTGCACTCAGGGCTTATAAACCGCTCCTAGTGCCTCTCAGCTAGC
>NW_025302398.1:0-860 GCF_018294505.1 Triticum aestivum
AACACTCACAATTTTGGCCAATTCTGGTTCTTTTCGTGCACTATTACTCACCGTTTTGGGGTCCTAGAGCGATTTCCACGATTGACGATCCCTGGTGTGCATTTACGTGTCGGTCATCAACACTCGCAGTTTTGGCCGATTCGGGCCCGTCTCTTGGACTATTACTCAGTGTTTTGGGGTCCCGGAGTGATTCCTCGATTGACGAACCCTGGGGTGCGTTTGCGGGTCGGCCATCAACACTCATAGTTTTGGCCGATTCTGGCCTGTTTCATGGACTATTACTCAGTTTTGGGGCCCCGGAGTGATTTCCACAACGGACGAACCCCAGGGTGCGTTTACGTGTCGGTTATCAACACTCATAATTTTGTCCAATTCTGGTTCTTTTCGTGCACTATTACTCACCGTTTCGGGGTCCTAAAGCGATTTCTACGATTGACGATCCCTGGGGTGCATTTATTTGTCGGTCATCAACACTCACAGTTTTGGCCGACTCTGCCCCGTTTCATGGTCTATTACTCATTGTTTTGGTGTCTCGGAGCCATTTCCATGATTGACGCACCCCGGGGTGCGCTTATGTTTTGTTCACCAGCAATCCTATTTCGTTCGATTCTGGGCTCTTTCATGGACTATTACTCACCATTTTGGGGTCCCAGAGCTATTTCCACGATTGACGATCCCCGCGTGCGTTTACGTGTCCGTCGTCAACAGTCGCAATTTTGGCCGATTCTGGCCCGTTTCGTGCACTATTACTCACCGTTTTGGGGTCCGAAAGCGATTTCCATGGTTGTTGAACCCTAAGGTGTGCTTACGTGTCGGTCATCAGCAATCGCAGTTCGGGCTGATTCTGGCCTGATTCTTGG
>NW_025302399.1:0-860 GCF_018294505.1 Triticum aestivum
GATTAACGAACCGCGGGTGCGTTTACGTTTCGGTCATCAACACTTACACTTTTGTCCGATTCTTGCCTTTTTTTGTATACTATTACTCACTGTTTTGGGGTCCCGGAGTGATTTCAACGATTAACGAACCCCGGCGTGCGTTTACGTGCCGGTCATCAACACTCACAGTTTTGGCCGATTCTGGCCCGTTTCGTGGACTATTACTCACTTTTTTGGGGCCCCGGAGTGATTTCCACGATTAACGAACCCCTGGGTGCGCTTACGGGTTGGTTATCAACACTCGCGGTTTTTGTCGATTCTGACCCGTTTCGTGGACTGTTACTCACCTTTTGGCGCCCCAAAGCGATTTCCATGGTTGTTGAACCCCAAGGTGCGCTTAAGTGTAGGTCATCAACAATCACAATTTGGGCCGATTCTTGCCCGTTTCTTGGACTATTACTTAGTTATGGGGGACCCGAAATGACCCCGGGTTGTGTTTACGTGTCGGTCAACAACACTCACAATTTTGGCCAATTCTAACGTGTTTTGTGGACTATTACTCACTGTTTTCAGGTCCCGAAGTGATTTCCATAGTTGTTGAACCCCAAGGCGCGCTTACGTGTCGATCATCAATACTCATAGTTTTGGCTGATTCTGGCCCGTATCATGGACTATTACTCACTTTTTTGGGCCCCCGGAGTGATTTCCACGATTAACGAACCACGGGGTGCATTTACGTGTCGGTCATCAACACTCACAGTTTTGGCCAATTCTAGCCCGTTTCTTGGACTATTACTCTGTTTTTGGGTCTCGGCGTGATTTCCATGTTTGACGAACACCGGGGTGCATTTATGTGTCGCTCATCAACACTCGCAGTTTTG
>NW_025302400.1:0-860 GCF_018294505.1 Triticum aestivum
CCCGAACCCGTAGGGTCTACACACTTAAGGTCCGGTGACGCTAGGGTTGTAGAGATATATGTATGCGGAAACCCGAAAGTTGTTCGGAGTCCCGGATGAGATCCCGGACGTCACGAGAGGTTCCGGAATGGTCCGGAGGTGAAGAATTATATATAGGAAGTCCAGTTTTGGCCACCGGGAAAGTTTCGGGGGTTATCGGTATTGTACCGGGACCACCGGAAGGGTCCCGGGGGTCCACCGGGTGGGGCCACCTGTCCCGGAGGGCCCCGTGGGCTGAAAGTGGAGGGGAACCAGCCCCTAATGGGCTGGGGCGCCACTTTGGGCCTCCCCCCCATGCGCCTAGGGTTGGGAACCCTAGGGGGGGAGTTTCCCCTTGCCTTGGGGGGCAAGGCAACCCCTTCCCCCCTTGGCCGCCGCCCCCCCCCCCTTGGAGATCCCATCTCCAAGGGCTGCGCACCCCCCTTGGGGGCCTATATAAAGGGGGGAGGGAGGGCAGCACACAACAGCCTTTGGCGCCTCCCTCCTCCCCTGCAACACCTCTCTCTCTCGCGCAGAAGCTCGGTGAAGCCCTGCCGGAGAGCCGCTACATCCACCACCACACCGTCGTGCTGTTGGATCTCCATCAACCTCTCCTCCCCCCTTGCTGGATCAAGAAAGGAGGAGACGTCGCTGCACCGTACGTGTGTTGAACGCGGAGGTGCCGTCCGTTCGGCACTCGGTCATCGGTGATTTGGATCACGGCGAGTACGACTCCGTCATCCACGTTCATTGGAACGCTTCCGCTCGCGATCTACAAGGGTATGTAGATCCACTCCTTTCCCCTCGTTGCTAGTAGACTCCATAGATGCATCTTGGTGAGC
>NW_025302401.1:0-860 GCF_018294505.1 Triticum aestivum
GCGGCGTCGGCATCGTCGGGGCGGCAACTGCGAGATGAGAGTGAAAATTTCCCAAGTGTGAACTTATATAGCAAAGCCTTTAGTCCCGGTTCGTGGCACCAACCGGGACTAATACACCCTTTAGTCCCGGTTGGTGACACCAACCGGGACCAAAGGCCTCTTTTCAGTAGCCCAAAGGGCGAGAAGCAGCGACCTTTGGTCCTGGTTGGTGGCACGAACCGGGACTAAAGGGGGGGCATTGGTCCCGGTTGGTGCCACGAACCGGGACCAAATGGTGGCATTGTCCCGGTTCGTGGCACCAACCAGGACCAATGGCCTTGCACAGCGGCGTTGTGGTGGGAGTTTAGTCTCACCTTGCTAGTTCAGAGCGCCCCGCACCTGTTTATAAGCTCCGCTGCCTCTTCCCACTCGAACTCCTCTGAACTGCAGGCATATGGGCCTAATCTGACACTGCTTTGCCTGTGGGCTTGCTGGGCCTTCTGCGGGCCTGAATCCTGGCCCATGGTAGGGTTTCTAGTCGTATTCAGGCCGTGGGGGCCCAGAAGGAGGCACTTTTTTTGTTTTTTTGTTTTCTTTACTTATTGTTGCTATTTTCATTTTTTCCATTTTTTGTTTTGTTTTCTGCATTATTTATTTTCTTTTGTTTTTTGCTTTATTTTTTAATTCGTTTGCTTTTAGTTTTAGGAAAATTATAAACTTTCTGTTAGTGCCATTAGTTTTTAAATTTGAAAACACTTTTTTGTTTTTTTGTTTTCTTTCTTGCTTTATTCATTTTATTTTGTTTCTACTTACAACAAAATACTTATTGTTGCTATTTTTAATTTTTTCCAGTCTTTTTGTTTTGTTTTCTGCATTATTTA
>NW_025302402.1:0-860 GCF_018294505.1 Triticum aestivum
GGGGGGGGGCACACCCCGGAGATGCGTGCTGGGCGTTTGCAACCGCCTCAACACTTCGAGACTTGTGAGAGGCCGCCTACGCAAGATTTGACGGTATGCTAGCCCCCGGAGGCCGCCGACCACAGTCGTAGACGTGCGAAGAGCAATCCGCGTAAAGGGAAGTGTTCAGATACTTCTCCATCACAAAAAATTATGAAAAAGTACCATCAGTCCTATAGCACATGTGCCCACGTTGTGTAAAAAACTCATGATTTTATCGCGCTCCAAGTATTTAATAATATTCGCGCTGCATCGTTACCGCAGAACGTCTACTACCGTGTCATTGCCGTCCGTGAGGGGGGCCACACCCCGGAGACGCGTGCCGCCTCTTCGGACATGCCACCACACCACCCCGCATGTATGAGGGCCCGGTGCGACGCTCCGGTGGCATTGCTACCCCCAGGGCCCCCGTCCCGCCTAACCCTGTAGCGTTTGACCACGGAATCTAGCCCTTTGACTTTGCACGGACGGGATTTGACCAGTGGACCTCTCCACCCGGTTGTGTTAGGTCAGCCCATAGGAACACTTTGGAGCAACATCTGGGCCAGGCCCACAGCAAGATCCCCTCCGTGTAGACCCGACGCGTCCGTTTCCCCCCTCCAGGTGCCGGCGGCGGCGCCGTCCGTGAGAGGAGGGGGGGCACACCCCGGAGACGCGTGCTGGGCGTTTGCAACCGCCTCAACACTTCGAGACTTGTGAGAGGCCGCCTACGCAAGATTTGACGGTATGCTAGCCCCCGGAGGCCGCCGGCCACAGTCGTAGACGTGCGAAGAGCAATCCGCGTAGAGGGAAGTGTTCAGATACTTCTCCATCACAAAAAA
>NW_025302403.1:0-860 GCF_018294505.1 Triticum aestivum
TTCACCCGCATAGCATGTGCAAAAGAGTAGAGAGGGTCATGGCGAAAACTAGACGCACCTCGTGTACAAACTGGACAATCTCTTTCGGTGTATTATGGTTTCAGACGAGAACTCATCTGTTACACGGGCACTTCAATGTTTTCCAAACTTTTTTGAACTCCAGCCTATTTTTGCATTCAGTACGCATCATTCAAAGCGACGTCATCAATTTCCAACAGGTTCTGACATCATTTGCTGTTTTTCAGTCATTTACCGATTTGTTTAGAGAGCTGAATGACGGTGAAATTGAAAATCACTACGAAATGAACTCTGAAAATGTTGGAACTTGGCATGGTATCATCATTTCACCCGCATAGCATGTGCAAAAGAGTAAAGATGGTCACGGCAAAAACTGGATGCACCTCGTGTACGAACTGGACAATCTCTTTCGGAGTATCAGGGTTTCGGACGAGAACTCATCTGTTACACGGGCACTTCAATGTTTTTTAAACTTTTTTGAACTCGAGCCTATTTTTGCGTTCAGTATGCATCATTCAAAGCGACGTCATGAATTTCCAACACGTTCTGACATCATTTGCGGTTTTTCAGTCATTTACCGATTTGTTTAGAGAGCTAAATGGCGGTGAAATTGAAAATCACTACAAAATGAACTCTGAAAATGTTGGAACTTGGCATGGTATCATCATTTCACCCTCATAGCACGTGCAAAAGAGTAGAGATGGTCACGGCGAAAACTAGATGCACCTCGTGTACAAACTGGACAATCTCTTTCGGAGTATCAGGGTTTTGGACGAGAACTCATCTGTTACATGGGCACTTCAATGTTTTTTAAATTTTTTTGAACTCTAGCCTATTTTTGC
>NW_025302404.1:0-860 GCF_018294505.1 Triticum aestivum
CCTCTCTACTTTCTTGAACATTCTATGTGGGTGAAATGATGACACCATGCCAACTTTCAACCTTTTCAGAGTTCATTTGTAGTGCTTTTCAATTTCAGGGTCCTATAGCTCAAAAAATCAGTAAATGCATGAAAAATAACAAGTGAAGTCAGAAAGGGTTGAAAATCGATGATGTGGCTTTGAATGGTGCATTTTGAACACAGAAAAACTAGGAGTTCAAATAAGTTCAAGAAAATGAAATCCCTTTGTAACACACGAGTTTCCGTGTGAAACCCTGATACTTCGAATGAGATTGTCCGTTTTGTACACGAAGTGCATCCAGTTTTTTCCGTAAGAATTTCTACTTTCTTGCACATGCTATGTGGGTGAAATGATGACACCATGCCAACTTTTAACCTTTTCAGAGTTCATTTTTAGTGCTTCTCAATTTCAGGGTCTTATAGCTCAAAAAAATCAGTAAATGCATGAAAAATAACAAATGAAGACAGAAAGGGTTGAAAATTGATGATGTGCCTTTGAATGGTGCATTTTGAACACAGAAAAACTATGGAGTTCAAATAAGTTCAAGAAAATGAAATCCCTCTGTAACAGACGAGTTTCCGTGTGAAACCCTGATGCTTCGAATGAGATTGTCCGCTTTGTACACGATGTGCATCCAGTTTTTGCCGTAAGCCTCTCTACTTTCTTGCACATGCTATGTGGGTGAAATGATGACACCATGCCAACTTTCAACCTTTTCAGAGTTCATTTGTAGTGCTTTTTTCAATTTCAGGGTCTTATAGCTCAAAAAATCAGTAAATGCATGAAAAATAACAAATGAAGTCGGAAAGGGTTGAAAATCGATGATGTGGCTTTGAATG
>NW_025302405.1:0-860 GCF_018294505.1 Triticum aestivum
TGACCCTCTCTACTCTTTCGCACATGCTATGTGGGTGAAATGATGATACCATGCCAAGTTTCAATATTATCAGAATTCATTTTGTAGTGATTTCAATTTCACGGTCATTTAGCTCTCTAAACAATTAGGTAAATGACCGAAAAACAACAAATGATATTAGAACATATTGGAAATTGATGACGTCGCTTTGAATGCGGCATATGAACACAAAAGAAGTCCAGAGTTCAAATAAGTTTAAAAAACATTGAAGTGCCCGTGTAACAGATGAGTTCTCGTCCGAAACCCTGATACTCTGAAAGAGTTTGTCCAGTTTGTACACGAAGTGCGTCCAGTTTTTGCCGTGACCCTCTCTACTCTTTTGCACATGCTATGCGGGTGAAATGATATACCATGACAAGTTTCAACATTTTCAGAATTCATTTTGTAGTGATTTTCAATTTCACTGTCATTTAGCTCTCTAAACGATTAGGTAAATGACCGAAAAACAACAAATGATGCCAGAACATGTTGGAAATTGATGACGTCGCTTTCAATGCTGCATACTGAACAGAAAAGAAGTCGGAGTTCAAATAAGGTACACGAAGTGCATCCAGTTTTTGCCGTGACCCTCTCTACTCTTTCGCACATGCTATGCAGGTGAAATGATGATACCATGCCAAGTTTCAACATTTTCAGAATTCATTTTGTAGTGATTTTCAATTTCATGGTCATTTAGCTCTCTAAACAATTTGGTAAATGACCGAAAAAAACAAATGATGTTAGAACATGTTGGAAATTGATGACGTCACTTTGAATGCGGCATAGTGAACACAAAAGAAGTCTAGAGTTCAAATAAGTTTAAAAAACATTGAAGTGCCCAT
>NW_025302406.1:0-860 GCF_018294505.1 Triticum aestivum
AGTCGCCAATTGAATTCCTTTTGCATTAATATTCATGTAGGTGTATCTCAGAGTGACTTTATGTGTGTTCATATTTGGATCTGAGAATTGAACCTGTTCATATGCAGCTTGATGAGGCATTTAGGTGAGGTCAGTACAATGCTCACTTGACAAGGATTCATGAAACGACGTCAGGTTTAGGTCAGGTACGGACAACAAGGATTGTTAGCATATGGTCATGCCATATGCCATCAGTTCATACACTTTCCTTGTTTTTCATAATTTCATTCAACCAGAACAATTGATGGATCACATGAACAGGTTGAGAAAGGAGCACGGCAGCAACATGTAAAAGCCTTTCGAAGTTGTGAATGAGAGAAGAGCAAGCACCTATGTCGGCGAGGAGATCCTCGTCGCGGCCGTGGCAGGGCGTCTGTGCAGCTGCACCTGTCTTGGGAACAGCACATCGTCGTGGCCGTCGTCGAGTGACTCGGTGACCTCGTCGTCGCGGCCGTAGTCGGATGCCTCGGCGGCTGCGCAGGGCAGCGACGTCGCGGCCGTCGTCGGTGCGGCCGTCGTCGGATGCCTCGGCGGCTGCGCAGGGCAGCGACGTCGCGGCCGTTGTCGGGTGCCTCAGCGGCTGCGCAGGGGCATGTAATCTGGACGTCGAGCCTGGATTGATTCCCGCAAATTGAGCTTAGTTGTTTCCATGTTGTTTTCCGTGTATGACTCTCCGTGTATTTTGGGCGTGGGTTGTTTACTGATTATTTTTTTGAGAAAAGGACGTGGGTTTACCTGTACACTCGTGCGGGCGTGGGTTGTTTTACGGGCAGAGTTTTCGTCCGCTGGCCTGAACTTCTCTCGTTTAATAGTAGTATAGA
>NW_025302407.1:0-860 GCF_018294505.1 Triticum aestivum
ATGATATCATCATTTCATCCACATAGCATGTGCAAGAAAGTTGAGAGGGTTACGGCAAAAACTGGATGCACTTCGTGTACAAAACGGACAATCTCTTTCAAAGTATCAGGATTTCATCCGGAAACTCGTCTGTTACAAAGGGATTTCATTTTTTAAAACTTATTTGAACTCCTGACTTTTTGTGTGTTCAAAATGCACCATTCAAAGCCACAACATCATTTTTCAGTCCTTTCTTACTTCATTTGTTATTTTTCATGCATTTACTAATTATTTTGAGCTATAAGACCCTAAAATTGAAAAGCATTTCAAATGAACTCTGAAAAGGTTGAAAGTTGGCATGATATCATCATTTCATCCACATAGCATGTGCGATAAAGTTGACAGGGTTACGGCAAAAACTGGATGCACTTCGTGTACAAAACGGACAATCTCTTTCAAAGTATCAGGATTTCATCCGGAAACTCGTCTGTTACAAAGGGATTTCATTTTTTAAAACTTATTTGAACTCCTGACTTTTTGTGTGTTCAAAATGCACCATTCAAAGCCACATCATCATTTTTCAATCCTTTCTTACTTCATTTGTTATTTGTCATGCATTTACTCATTATTTTGAGCTATAAGACCCTAAAATTGAAAAGCATTTCAGATGAACTCTCAAAAGGTTGAAAGTTGGCATGATATCATCATTTCATCCACATATTATGTGCAAGAAAGTTGAGAGGGTTACGGCAAAAACTGGATGCACTTCGTGTACAAAACGGACAATCTCTTGCAAAGTATCAGGATTTCATCCGGAAACTCGTCTGTTACAAAGGGATTTCATTTTTTAAAACTTATTTGAACTCCTGACTTTTTGTGTG
>NW_025302408.1:0-860 GCF_018294505.1 Triticum aestivum
GGTGCATAGTAGTCCAAGAAATAGGCCAGAATCGACAAAAACTGCGAGTTTTGATGACCGAAACATAAACGCACCCTAGGGTTCGTCAATCGTGGAAATCACTCTGGGACCCCAAAACAGTGAGTAATAGTCCATGAAACGGGCCTGAATCGGCCAAAACAGTGAGTGTTGATGACCGACACATAAGCGCACCTTGGGTTCAGCAACTATGGAAATCGCTTCGGGACCCTAAAACGGTGAGTAATAGTCCAAGAAACGGGACAGAATCGGTCAAAACTATGCGTGTTGATGACCGACACATAAGCACATGTTGGGGTTCAAGAACTATGGAAATCGCTTCGGGACCCCAAAACAGTGAGTAATAGTCCACGAAACAGGCCAGAATCGGCCAAAACTGTGAGTGTTGATGGCCGACACGTAAGCACACCTTAGGGTTCAACAACTATGGAAATCGCTTTGGGACCCCAAAACGGTGAGTAATAGTCCAAGAAACGGGCCAGAATCGGCAAAAACTGCGAGTGTTGATGACTGACACGTAAACGCACCCCAGGGTTCGTTAATCGTGGAAATCACTCCGGGACCCCAAAAGAGTGAGTAATTGTGCACGAAACGGGCCAGAATCGGCCAAAACTGTGAGTGTTGATGACCGACACATAAGCGCACCTTGGGGTTAAACAACTATGGAAATCGCTTCGGGAGCCAAAAACGGTGAGTAATAGTCCAAGAAACGGGACAGAATCGGTCAAAACTATGCGTGTTGATGACCGACACATAAGCACATGTTGGGGTTCAAGAACTATGGAAATCGCTTCGGGACCCCAAAACAGTGAGTAATAGTCCACGAAACAGGCCAGAATCGG
>NW_025302409.1:0-860 GCF_018294505.1 Triticum aestivum
CATACTTTGTTTTCATACATGGATTCTATCTCGGATTTCATGGCTTCTAGCCATTTGTCGGAATCCGGGCCCGCCATCGCTTCTTCATAGTTCGAAGGTTCACCGTTGTCTAACAACATGATTTCAAGGACAGGGTTGCCGTACCACTCTGGTGCGGAACGTGTCCTTGTGGACCTACGAAGTTCAGTGGCAACTTGATCCGAAGCTTCATGATCATCATCATTAACTTCCTCCCCCGTCGGTGTAGGCACCACAGGAACATTTTCCCGCGCTGCGCTATTTTCCGACTCGGAAGGGGTGACTATCACCTCATCAAGTTCCACTTTCCTCCCACTCAATTCTTTCGAGAGAAACTCCTTCTCTAGAAAGGACCCGTTCTTGGCAACAAAGATCTTGCCTTCGGATCTGAGGTAGAAGGTGTACCGAATAGTTTCCTTAGGGTATCCTATGAAGACGCATTTTTCCGATTTGGGTTCGAGCTTTTCAGGTTGAAGTTTCTTGACATAAGCATCGCATCCCCAAACTTTTAGAAACGACAGCTTAGGTTTCTTCCCAAACCATAATTCATACGGTGTCGTCTCAACGGATTTAGACGGTGCCCTATTTAAAGTGAATGCGGCAGTCTCTAAAGCATAACCCCAAAATGAGAGCGGTAAATCGGTAAGAGACATCATAGATCGCACCATATCCAATAGAGTGCGATTACGACGTTCGGACACACCATTTCTCTGAGGTGTTCCAGGCGGCGTGAGTTGTGAAACTATTCCACATTTCCTTAAGTGTGTACCAAATTCGTGACTTAAATATTCTCCACCACGATCTGATCGTAAGAATTTTATTTTCCTGTCATGTTGATTCTC
>NW_025302410.1:0-860 GCF_018294505.1 Triticum aestivum
TAAATATATTACTTACACGTGCGTTTTGTTTTGCAAGCGGCGCGGAAAAAATTAAAAAGGGAATGCAACACGAGGACTTCCCAGGAGGTCACCCATCCTAGTACTACTCTCGCCCAAGCACGCTTAACTTCGGAGTTCTGATGGGATCCGGTGCTTTAGTGCTGGTATGATCGCATCCGACATGTTACCCCGGTCTTCGTCCCTTATCCTTGCCCCTCCCAGCTCCACTACAAAGACGATTGCACATTGCTTTGGCCGCTCCCTCTCAACTACGGAGACGAGTTTAACGCGGTTTCCACCCCTCCCTCTCAACCGCACCAGTGCACGCTTGCCGCGCCACAACGCCGACGCTGGACCCGTGAATCGTGAGCACCCAGCTATGACTTACCGCACTCGTGCAAAATAATAAAACACGGTAATATATTACTTACACGTGCGTTATGTTTTGCAAGCGGCGCGAAAAAAATTAAAAAGGGAATGCAACACGAGGACTTCCCAAGAGGTCACCCATCCTAGTACTACTCTCGCCCAAGCACGCTTAACTTCGGAGTTCTGATGGGATCCGGTGCTTTAGTGCTGGTATGATCGCATCCGACATGTTACCCCGGTCTTCGTCCCTTATCCTTGCCCCTCCCAGCTCCACTACAAAGACGATTGCACATTGCTTTGGCCGCTCCCTCTCAACTACGGAGACGAGTTTAACGCGGTTTCCACCCCTCCCTCTCAACCGCACCAGTGCACGCTTGCCGCGCCACAACGCCGACGCTGGACCCGTGAATCGTGAGCACCCAGCTATGACTTACCGCACTCGTGCAAAATAATAAAACACGGTAAATATATTACTTACACGTGCGTTTTGT
>NW_025302411.1:0-860 GCF_018294505.1 Triticum aestivum
ATGCAAAAAACGTCCGGAGTTGTAATAAGTTATTAAAATTTTGAATTGCCGGTCTAACAGATGAGTTTTCGTCCGAAACCCTGATACTTCGAAAGAGATTGTCCAGTTTGTACACGGAGTGCGTCCAGTTTTTGCCATGACCCTCTCTACTTTTTTGCACATGCTATGCGGGTGAAATGATGATACAATGCCAAGTTTCAACCTTTTCAGAGTTCACTTGTAGAGCTTTTCAATTGCAGGGCCATTTAGCTCAAAACAAATCAGTAAATGCATTAAAAATAGCAAATTATGTCACAAAGGGTTGAAAGTTGATGATGTGGCTTTGAATGGTGCATGCTAAATGCAAAAAACGTCCCGAGTAGTAATAAGTTATTAAAATTTTGAATTGCCGGTGTAACAGATGAGTTTTCGTCTAAAACCCTGATACTTTGAAAGAGATTGTCCACTTTGCACACGAAGTGCATCCAGTTTTTGCGGTGACCCTCTCTACTTTTTTGCACATGCTATGCGGGTGAAATGATGATACCATGCCAAGTTTCAACCTTTTCAGAGTTCATTTGTAGAGCTTTTCAATTGCAGGGCCATTTAGCTCAAAACAAATCCGTAAATGCGTTAAGAATAGAAAATTATGTCACAAAGGATTGAAAGTTGATGACGTGGCTTTGAATGGTGCATGCTGAATGCAAAAAACGTCCGGAGTTGTAATAAGTTATTAAAATTTTGAATTGCCGATGTAACAGATGAGTTTTCGTCCGAAACCCTGATACTTCGAAAGAGATTGTCTAGTTTGTACATGAAGTGCATCCAGTTTTTGCGGTGACTCTCTCTACTTTTTTGCACATGTTGTGCGGGTGAAATGA
>NW_025302412.1:0-860 GCF_018294505.1 Triticum aestivum
GAGTGTTGATGACGGACACATAAACGCACCCCGGGGCTCATCAATCGTGGAAATCGTTCTGGGTCCCCAAAATGCTGAGTAATAGTGCACGGAACGGACTTGAATCGGCCGAATATGTGAGTGTTGATGACCGACACGTAAGCGCACCTTGGAGTTCGACAATCATGGAAATCGCTTTGGGACCCCAAAACGGTGAGTAATAGTCCATGAAACGGGCCAGAATCGGCCAAAACTAGGAGTGTTGATGACCAACTCGTAAGCACACCTTGGGGTTCAACAACTATGAAAATCGCTTCGGGGCCCCCAAAACGGTGAGTAATAGTCCACGAAACAGGTCGGATTTGGCCAAAACTGCGAGTGTTGATGACCAACGCGTAAGCACACCTTGGGGTTCAACAACTATGGAAATCTCTTTGGGACCCCAAAACGGTTAGTAATAGTCCATGAAGCAGGTCAGAATTGAACAAAACTATGAGTGTTGACGACGGTCACATAAACGCACCCTAGAGTTCATCAATCATGGAAATCGCTCTGGGTCCCGAAAATGCTGAGTAATAGTGCACGAAACGGACTAGAATCGGCGGAATATGTGAGTGTTGATGGCCGACGCGTAAACGCACCCCGGGGTTCGTCAATAGTGGAAACAACTCCGTGACCCCAAAATAGAGTAATAGTCCAAGAAACGGGCCAGAATCGGCCCAAATTGTGATTGTTGATGACCGACACGTAAGCGCACCTTGGAGTTCGACAATGATGGAAATCGCTTTGGGACCCCAAAATGGTGAGTAATAGTCCATGAAACGGGCCAGACTCGGCCAAAACTGGGACTGTTGATGACCAACTCGTAAGCACACCTTGGG
>NW_025302413.1:0-860 GCF_018294505.1 Triticum aestivum
TTTTAAATTTATGGTTTTTTTTGCTATGTTATTTATTCGCTTTAAATGTCATGCAAATCTTGGTCGCAAGTCGTTTTGTGGCGCATGTCCCATATCACGTTGTGTTCTGAGTTAACAATGTCATATTTAACTCATATACCGTTAGATGTACGCAGTGGCCGATACAGGAATTGAACTTAGCCGGGGCGGAACATTTGAGGTACAAAATTTTTGATTGACAATGCAAGTCCGCCGAACCAAATCTCATAAAATTCAAATATGAAGCTAGATGCACTCAAAAATTAACATAACCAATGATTTAGAACAGTTTAAGATTCTCGACAACTAGAAGATGTAACCACCAAAGATCACAAAATCTAACATGAACGTCATAGAGAACTACTAACATGGATTCCCATTGCTTGGATCATTCATTCCATGGCCCAAAATGTCTAGCTCCATGACTAATAGATGCCTAGAGCAGGTGAACAAGTTGGATATCAATATATGCCTTAGAACAAGTGTTGGAGCTGGACTACCTACAGAAATTGAAGATCAACATCAGAAGGAAATGGATTGGAGTTGGTCTACCTGCTGATTGCGCTTGGAGTTGGGCTACGTACAGAAATTGAAGATCAACATTAGAAGAGAATAGATTGGAGTTGGACTACTTGCTGATTGCGCTTGCCGATTTTGCAAACTGTAGCTGCGCGTTTGCACGAGCTCGATGCTCTGCTGCCGCTGCCTCCTCCCGAGACATCTTCTTTTGGCTCGCCCATCCGTGACGGCGGATCTGGACCAGGTGCCTGGCGGCCGGCGGTCAGTCCGCTGCCGAGGCGGAGCTCTGTGGCGGCCGGGCTAGCAGATTGGGGCTATGGGCT
>NW_025302414.1:0-860 GCF_018294505.1 Triticum aestivum
CGGTTTTACAGAAGCAAAGATTAAAGGTAGAGTGTTCAGAAGCAATGAATGATCGATTTGGCATAAGCAGGACCAAACCAAAACCATGGCAGAAACTAAATTGACAACACATGATGATGCCTCCGAAGTAGATAAGGACAACACGAGTTTTACCTATACACAACACAACGATCACTATACGAAATAGTAAGCATTTATAGTTTCCTTGTGTTTGATTGATTGACACTCATTATTAACAAGTCAAGTTAAATCCCTGCAGCATATGTAGTAAGGACCCTATCAAATCGAGCTAACCACGGCAGCCCTCAAGCAGAGTAAACCGATTTATGGCACAATTATAGAAGTGAACAACTGAGTCCTCCTCAACCATTATTGCATATGCAGCAAAAACAAGATTGATAATTTTTCTTGTTTGGTTTAGAACTTGAGTGGGTGCAAGGCAGGAAAAGAAGAAGTCCAAGAGGGGAGGAGAGGAGAAGGGGTGGACCTGGATGGCGTTGGGGCAGTGGTGGAGCTGCATCCTCCACGGCATCCTTCCCGTCCATGGCGTCCTTCCCGTCCATGGCTTCCCGGCGTGATGGTTCTGTGAGGGAGAGGAGACGCGACGCGACGCGGTGAGAAAGAGAGGGATGGATGTGACGAGGAGGAGTGAAGAGACTCACCTGAGTCACCGGAGCAACACCGGAGCCACACCGGCGATGTGGTGGCCGAAACCCTAGCCGCAGGGGAGGGTCACACGTGGTTGCTGGAGGACGCGCGAGTCAGATCTAGTCGGAGGGGATGGAGGAGCGGGGCGAGGGGGTCACATGGGTGTGCTGGGCGGCGTCGAATCCCGTCGGAGCTCGCCGAAATCGGCCTCC
>NW_025302415.1:0-860 GCF_018294505.1 Triticum aestivum
CATTCTATAACCTGTAACAATTCTTTGTGGGATCAATTCATCTTAATCATTAGGAACAACAGTAATACCTCCCTTCTTAGGGACACAATGGACATGACTTAGCCACTGACTATCTACAACAGGATAAATTATACCTGCCTCCAGAAGCTTTAGTATTTCATTTCTTACCACTTCTTTCATCTCAGGATTTAACCGTCGTTGGTGATCAACAACCGGTTTGGCGACTTTCTCCAATTTTATTTTGTGCTGGCATAGAGTGGGACTAATGCCCTTAAGATCATCAAGAGTATATCCAATAGCAGCACGGTGCTTCTTCAGAGTTTTCAATAATTCCTCTTCTTCCTGCTCTGAAAGATTAGCACTAATAATAACAGGATATATCTTCTTTTCATCAAGATAAGCATATTTAAGAGTATCAGGTAATGGTTTAAGCTGAAACACGGGATCACCCTTGGGTGGAGGAGGATCCCCTAAAATTTCAACAGTCAAGTTGTGTTTCAAAATAGGTCCCTGTTTATACTTCATCTATTTCCCTTCTTTCATTCATAAACATATCACTTTCATGGTCTAGCAAATATTGTTCTAAAGGATCATTAGGAGGCACGGCAATAGAAGCAAGACCAAAAATTTCATATTTACTAGGCAATTCTTTATCATGGGGTTGTCTACAAAATTTAGCAAAATTATAATCATAAGACATATCCCCTAAATCGACAGTAACAATATCCTTTTCGCAGTCTATACTAGCATTAACAGTATTTAAGAAGGGTCTACCAAATATAATGGGACAAAAGTCATCTTGTGGGGAACCAAGAACTAGAAAATCAGTAGGATATTTAACTTTCCCACACAAGACTTCA
>NW_025302416.1:0-860 GCF_018294505.1 Triticum aestivum
TTCATCTTCACCGTCAAGGTTCAGATAAGAAGAGATATCATCTTCTTCTTCTCCGGTCGGCACATATAGAATATCGCCGTTTATGATGCCGAACATATGTGCTTCACCGTCCGGATCATAGTTGTCCATAATCGGGTCAGCTCTATCGTCCGCCATTATGTCAGTCCTGAAAACATGTAGTAAAAACAAATTAATTAAGTGAAGAAGGGGGGCGGTGGCGGTGGCGGTGGCGAAAGGGCGGTGGCGAAAGGAGGGGGCGAGGAAGGGGTGGGAGAGGGTGTCGCGGTAGAGCGCGAGACGGGGCGGCAGACGACGGCGTCACGGAGAGGGAAGGCGAGGACAACACATTTATAACCCTCGCCGTCCCCTCTCGATCCCTAAAAAAACACCGCGCGCATCGCCGCCCCTCTCCGTATAAACAAATTGTGTATTCAAAAAATATTGATGATTTTGTGGAAAAAACAGGAATAAAAACATATTGTGTATTCAAAAAATGTTTAGGGATTTCAGAATAGTTCACGTGTTTAAAAATTATTCGTGTATTTCAAAAAATTGATTTTATTAGACACAAAAAATTCTTTCACGTATTTTCACGTATTTAATTTTAAAAATTCTTTCTTTTTTTCTTCTTCCTTTTTTTTCTTCTTTCTTTTTTTCTTCTGTTGTTTTCTTCCTTTTTCTTTTTTTCTTCCTTTTTCCTTTTTTCTTCCTTTTTCTTGTTTTTCTTCTGTTTTTCTTTTGTTTTCTTCTTCCTTCTTTCTTCTTCTTCCTTTTTCCTTTTTCTTTCTTCTTCTTCTTCCTTTTTCCTTTTTCTTTCTTCTTCTTCTTCCTTTTTCTTCTTCCTTCTTCTTCTCCCACGA
>NW_025302417.1:0-860 GCF_018294505.1 Triticum aestivum
GTGGATGACCGACACGTAAATGCACCCCGTGGTTCGTTAATCGTGGAAATCACTCCGGGGGCCCAAAAAAGTGAGTAATAGTCCATGATACGGGCCAGAATCAGCCAAAACTATGAGTATTGATGACCGACACGTAAGCGCGCCTTGGGGTTCAACAACTATGGAAATCACTTCGGGACCTGAAAACAGTGAGTAATAGTCCACAAAACACGTTAGAATTGGCCAAAATTGTGAGGGTTGCTGACCGACACGTAAACACAACCCGGGGTCATTTCGGGACCCCCATAACTAAGTAATAGTCCAAGAAACGGGCCAGAATCGGCCCAAACTTTGATTGTTGATGACCTACACTTAAGCGCAACTTGGGGTTCAACAACCATGGAAATCGCTTTGGGGCCCCAAGACGGTGAGTAACAGTCCACGAAACGGGTCAGAATCGACAAAAACCGCGAGTGTTGATAACCAACCCGTAAGCGCACCCAAGGGTTCCTTAATCGTGGAAATCACTCCGGGGCCCCAAAAAAGTGAGCAATAGTCCACGAAACGGGCCAGAATCGGCCAAAACTGTGAGTGTTGATGACCGACACGTAAACGCACGCCGGGGTTCGTTAATCGTGGAAATCACTCCGGGACCCCAAAACAGTGAGTAATAGTATACAAAAAAGGCAAGAATCGGACAAAAGTGTAAGTGTTGATGACCGAAACATAAACGCACCCCGCGGTTCGTTAATCGTTGAAATCACTTCGATACCCCAAAACAGTGCGTAATACTCCACGAAACGGGCCAGAATCGGCCAAAACTGCGAGTGTTGATGAGCGACACATAAATGCACCCCGGTGTTCGTCAATCATGGAAATCA
>NW_025302418.1:0-860 GCF_018294505.1 Triticum aestivum
CTTTGGGACCCCAAAACGGTGAGTAATAGTCCATAAAACGGGTCAGAATCGATAAAAACCGTGAGTGTTGATGACCGAAACGTAAACGCACCCCAGGGTTCGTTAATCGTGTAAATCACTCCGGGACCCCAAAACAGTGAGTAATAGTCCACGAAACGTGCCAGAATCGGCAAAAACTGTGATTGTTGATGAGCGACACGTAAGCGCACCTTGGGGTTCAACAACTATGAAACCGGTTTGGGGCCCCAAAACGGTGAGTAATAGTCCATGAAACGGGTCAGAATCGACCAAAACCGCGAGTGTTGATGACCAAATCGTAAACGCACCCCAGGGTTCGTTAATCGTGGAAACCTCTCCGGGACCCCAAAATAGTGAGTAATAGTCCACGAAATGGGCCAGAATTGGCCAAATCTGTGAGTGTTGATGACCGACATGTAAGCGCAACTTGGGGTTCAACAACTATGGAAATTCGCTTGGGGCCCAAAAATGGTGAGTAATAGTCCACGAAACGGGTCAGAATCGGCCTAAACCGCTAGTGTTGATGACCAAAAGATAAACGCACACCAGGGTTCGTGTTAATCGTGGAAATCACTCCGGGACCCCTGAACAGTGAGTAATAGTCCACGAAACAGGCCAGAATCGGCCAAATCTGTGAGTGTTGATGACCGACATGTAAGCGCACCTTGGGGTTCAACAACTATGGAAATCGCTTTAGGGCCCAAAAACGGTAAGTAATAGTCCACGAAACGGGTCAGAATCAGCCAAAACCGCGAGTGTTGATGACCAAATCGTAAACGCACCCCAGGGTTCGTTAATCGTGGAAACCGCTCCGGGACCCCAAAACAGTGAGTAATAGTCCA
>NW_025302419.1:0-860 GCF_018294505.1 Triticum aestivum
TTTTCGACTGCCCGGACCCAAAAACTGGAAACGGGTCAATAAAAACTTCCTATAACGGCACCTGTCTCAAAACACTCAGAAACATCTAAAAATAGGATAGCCAGAAAATTTTTCGAAAAATGCGTTTTTGAAAAATTTTGGGCCTAAACGGAGCGTGGCTACCCGACTCTCTTTTTTTTCCGAAACCTACTCCGGCAAGGAAACACGAATCGGAATCTAGATGGATCTCGAAAACAACCCTAATAAGCAAGGAACTCGGATTGGTGGTGGATATATGGTGGTGGTATATGGCAGCGGTGGTGGTAGCGGTGGTAGTATATGGATATTTATCGGTGGTGGTATATGGACACGGATTGGTGGTGGTATATGGATACGGATTCGGAGCGGTGGTGGTAGATGGCAGGGGCGATGATGATGGTGCGGCGGCGGCGTGACAACTTATGACCAGAACTCGAAACTCTAAAAGACTAGACTCTAAGACCAGCAACTATACACGACGATGCAACCGCAAATTCAACAAAGCAAAACCCTAAAAAGATTATGCAAAGGCTCAGATTGGTTCGGATATGATGAACTAACCCTAATTTTTTTTGTGGCTTTTTCGTGGACTGTTGGTATGAAGAACAGACTCGATCTAAACTACGAAAAACTGTAAAATCTCACCGAGCAACCAGGAAATCTGATACCACTTGATAGAGGCAAAGGTGTCCCGTCTTTCGATGAGATGGTGGATTTCGCTTTGGTGGAAGTCGACTTTGACGATCCGACTACGAACGTGCGAGGACGTCGCGCCTTAGCAATCGCTAAACCAACTCCGAGAGGTTATTGACCACGCCGGAGCACGATCAACCTGACCACGA
>NW_025302420.1:0-860 GCF_018294505.1 Triticum aestivum
CCGCCTCTTCGGACATGCCACCACACCACCCCGCATGTATGAGGGCCCGGTGCGACGCTCCGGTGGCATTGCTACCCCCAGGGCCCCCGTCCCGCCTAGCCCTGTAGCGTTTGACCACGGGATCTAGCCCTTTAACTTTACAGGAACGGACTTTGACCAGCGGACCTCCCCACCCGGTTGTGTTAGGTCAGCCCATAGGAACACTTTGGAGCAACATCCGGGCCAGACCCACAACAAGATCCCCTCCGTGTAGACCCGACGCATCCGTTTCCCCCCTCCAAGTGCCGGCGGCGTCGTCGTCCGTGAGGGGAGGCACACCCCAGACACGCGTGCCGGGCGTTTGCAACCACCACAACACTTCCAAACTCGTGAGAGGCCGCCTACGCAAGATTTGGTGGCATGCTAGCCCCCGGAGGCCGCCGGCCACAACCGTAGACGCGCGAAGGGCAATCCGCGTAGAGGGAATTTTTCGGATACTTCTCCATCACCAAAAATTATGAAAAAAAATATTATCGTTCCTATAGCACATGTGCCCACGTCGTGCAAAAAAACTCATGATTTTATCGCGCTCCGAGTATTTAATAATATTCACGCCGCATCGTTACCACAGAATGGCTACTACCGTGTCATCGCCGTCCGTGAGGGGGGCCACGCCCCGGAGACATGTGCCGCCTCTTCGGACATGCCACCACACCACCCCACAGGTATGAGGGCCCGGTGCGATGCTTCGGTGGCATTGCTACCCTCCCAGGGCCCCCGTCACGCCTAACCCTGTAGCGTTTGACCAAGGGATCTAGCCCTTTGACTTTGCACGGACAGGATTTGACCAGTGGACCTCTCCACCCGGTTGTGTTAGGTCA
>NW_025302421.1:0-860 GCF_018294505.1 Triticum aestivum
AATAGGTGGCAGTTTTTTAAATTTTTTGCATTATTTATTTTCTTTTGTTTTTTGCTTTATTTTTTAATTCTTTTTGCTTTTAGGTCAGCAAAATTATAAACTGTCTGTTAGTGCCATTAGTTTTAGAAAACATATAAACTTTCTATTAGTGCCATTAGTTCTTTATGAAAATTCTTTTTGCTGTATTTACTTTTTTAATTTTCTTTTTTGCTATATTTATTTTGTTTTATTTCTACTTACAACAAAAAACTTATTTATTTCATTTTATTTTGTTTCTAATTACTTATTTATTTTACTTTATGATGATTCTTTCTGCTATTAAAGTTTCTATCAAAAAAAGTTCTTTATGAAAATTCTTTTTGCTTTTAATGATTAAAAATAAAAAAGAGGCGCAATGCGCGTTGATTTGCTTCAAGCCTTTCGGAATAGTGTAGACTGCACTGCAGATAGCTCGATGCAGTCTACCTTATTCCTCAAGGCTTGAAGCTAAGCAACGTGAGCATTGCGCCTCTTCGTCGTCGTCTCTGCACTCAGGGCTTATAAACCGCTCCTAGTGCCTCTCAGCTAGCGAGGTGGGACTAAAAAACTGCTTAGCTAGTAAGAAACTCTAGTACCGGTTCCTGCCACGAACAGGTACTAAAGGTGCTCGTGGGGCCACAGCCTCATTAGTACCGGTTCGTGGCACCAACATGGACCAAAGGGTGGAATTGGTCCCGGTTCGTGCCACCAATGGCATGTTACAAAACGGACAATCTCATTCGAAGTATCAGGATTTCATCCGGAAACTCGTCTGTTACAAAGGGATTTCATTTTTTAAAACTTATTTGAACTCCTGACTTTTTGTGTGTTCAAAATGCACC
>NW_025302422.1:0-860 GCF_018294505.1 Triticum aestivum
CAATTTATATGCACTGGAGCATGTGCATGTAGTTCAAATTTGAAGTATCCACATAAAATGCATTGAAAACTCAATTAGTGCATAAAAATGTCCAAACGAACCCCAAAAAATTTGTACCACAACATGTTGATGCCGCACCATGATAGCATGCCAAGTTTCATGAATTTCAGACGAGTTTTGGATTTACTAGAATTTAAAAACCAGGCATCTCAATGTTTTGCCAGCAATCAACGGTGCCCCGGTGTTTGAAATTCATTCCCATATCTTGCATGGGACCTAAGCATGCACCCAAGGACAGAGATTTGATTTTTCAACCAATTTATATGCACTGGAGCATGTGCATGTACTTCAAATTTTAATTATGCGCATAAAATGCATTGAAAACTCAGTTAATGAACAAAAAACCAAAAAATCACAAAAAATCACACAAAACTTCCGTTGTTCTATGTTGACACGAGAATAAATTTGAAAGCAATAAGAGGCAATGGATATCGTTTCGTCCACAAAGATGGGACGTTCCCTACCGAAAACTATCATGCTTGTTGTGAGAAGCTCCGGTTTGTGAGAAGCATATACCCAAACCTGCCCCAAATGGGACAAAATTTGTACCACGAGAGGTTGATGCTGCTCCATGATAGCATGCCAAGTTTCATGAATTTCAGACGAGTTTTGGATTTAATAGAATTTAAAAACCAGGCATCTCAATGTTTTGCCAGCAATCAACGGTGCCCCGGTGTTTGAAATTCATTCCCATTTCTTGCATGGGACCTAAGCATGCACCCAAGGACACAGATTTGATTTTTCAACCAATTTATATGCACTGGAGCATGTGCATGTAGTTCAAGTTTGAATTATGCACA
>NW_025302423.1:0-859 GCF_018294505.1 Triticum aestivum
TAAATGCATTAAAAATAACAAATGAAGTAAGAAAGGGTTGTAAATTGATAATGTGGCTTTTAATGGTGCATTTTGAACACAGAAAAACTATGGAGTTCAAATAAGTTCAAAAAAATGAAATCCCTTTGTAACAGACGAGTTTCCGTATGAAACCTGATACTTCGAAGGAGATTGTCTGTTTTGTACACAAAGTGCATCCAGTTTTTGCCGTCAGCCTCTATACTTTCTTGCACATGCTATATGGGTGAAATGATGATACCATGCCAACTTGGAACCTTTTCAGAGTTCATTTCAAATGCTTTTCAATTTCATGGTCTTATAGCTCAAAATAATCAGTAAATGCATGAAACATAACAAATGAAGTCAGAAAGGGTTGTAAATTGATGATGTGGCTTTTAACGGTGCATTTTCAACATAGAAAAACTATGGATTTCAAATAAGTTCAAAAAATCGAAATCCCTTTGTAACAGAGGAGTTTTCATATGAAACCCTGATACTTCGAAGGAGATTGTCTGTTTTGTACACGAAGGGCATCCAGTTTTTGCCGTAAGCCTTTGTACTTTCTTGCACATGCTATGTGGGTGAAATGATGATACCATGCCAACTTGGAACCTTTTCAGAGTTTATTTCAAATGCTTTTGAATTTCATGGTCTTATAGCTCAAAATAATCAGTAAATGCATGAAAAATAACAAATGAAGTCAGACAGGGTTGTAAATTGATGATGTGGCTTTGAATGGTGCATTTTGAACACAGAAAAACTATGGAGTTCAAATAAGTTCAAAAAATGAAATCCCTTTGTAACAGACGAGTTTCCGTATGAAACGCTCATACTTCGAAGGAGATTGTCTGTTTTGTAC
>NW_025302424.1:0-859 GCF_018294505.1 Triticum aestivum
TTTTTGTGTCTAATAAAATCAATTTTTTGAAATACACGAATAATTTTTAAATTCACGAATATGTCATGAATATTTTTATTCCTGTTTTTATTCCTGTTTTTTCCACAAAATCATCAATATTTTTTGAAAACCTTTTTTTTTGCAAAATCACAATGTTTTTGTATCCATGAACATTTTATGATTCATTTTTTTGAATTCACATACATTTTATGATTTCTCAAATATCTTTTTTCATTGCTATATTTTGATATACTGAATTGTTTTAAAGATGAAAAGGATAAAAACAGGAAAAGAAAAAATGAAATGAAATGAAAAAGAAAAGAAAAAAGAGTGTGGCCAGCACCCCCGCCCTGCACATGGGCCATCCCGACCCCACATATATTCGTCTCCATCCGCATCCCTGGCCAAACCCTAGCCAGTCTACTCCAAGCTCTGTTCGGACAATTTGTTTATACGGAGAGGGGCGGCGAGGGGGGCGGCGATGCACGCGGTGTTTTTTTAGGGATCGAGAGGGGACGGCGAGGGTTATAAATGTGTTGTCCTCGCCTCCCCTCTCCGTGACGCCGTCGTCTGCCGCCCCGTCTCGCGCTCTACCGCGACACCCTCTCCCACCCCTTCCTCGCCCCCTCCTTTCGCCACCGCCCTTTCGCCACCGCCACCGCCACCGCCCCCCTTCTTCACTTAATTAATTTGTTTTTACTACATGTTTTCAGGACTGACATAATGGCGGACGATAGAGCTGACCCGATTATGGACAACTATGATCCGGACGGTGAAGCACATATGTTCGGCATCATAAACGGCGATATTCTATATGTGCCGACCGGAGAAGAAGAAGATGATATCTCTTCTTATCTGA
>NW_025302425.1:0-859 GCF_018294505.1 Triticum aestivum
GAGCACTGGGCTGCAGCTAAGCCTCCGAGTGAGAGGCAGATTCACCACTCGGTAGGATTTCAAATACTTAGGCGAGTACTGGGCCGCAGCTAAGCCTCGGAGTGAGAGGTAGATTCACCACTCGGTAGGATTTTAAACACTTAGGCGAGCACTGGGCTGTAGCTTAGCTTCCGAGTGAGAGGCAGATTCACCACTCGGTAGGATTTCAAATACTTAGGCGAGTACTGGACCGCAGCTAAGCCCCCGAGTGAGAGACAGACTCACCACTCGGTAGGATTTTAAACACTTAGGCGAGCACTGGGCTGCAGCTAAGCCTCCGAGTGAGAGGCAGATTCACCACTCGGTAGGATTTCAAATACTTAGGCGAGTACTGGACCACAGCTAAGCCCCCGAGTGAGAGACAGACTCACCACTCGGTAGGATTTCAAATACTTAGGGGGGTATTGGACCGCAGTTAAGCCCCCGAGTGGGATACGGGCTCACCACTCAGTAGGATTTTTATTGTTTCTCATTGTGTTTGTGTCGTAACTCGAAGGAGAGGGTAGCGGTCGACCTGCACCTTGTCGTCCTTGCGGATCGGAACGAATTTCACACTTATGCGAGTACTAGACTGCAGCTAAGCCCCCGAGTGGGAGGTTTTCTCTCCACTCAGTAGGATTTTTAAACACTTAGGCGAGTACTGGACTGCAGCTAAGCCCCCGAGTGGGAGGTTTGTTCTCCACTCGGTAGGATTTCAAACACTTAGGAGAGTACTGGACTGCAGCTAAGCCCCCGAGTGGGAGGTTTGCTCTCCACTCGGTAGGATTTCAAACACTTAGGCGAGTACTGGACTGCAGCTAAGCCCCCGAGTGGGAGGTTT
>NW_025302426.1:0-859 GCF_018294505.1 Triticum aestivum
TCTTCTCAAGGCCAGTGATCTTCTCCATGGCCTCTTCAAAATTGTTTAGCACATCTTGCACCTGTTCAGTCATCATTTGCTGAAACTTATCATGAAGCTCCTTGTTCGATAAATTCTCCCAGTCAATCTCGTCGGCTTGTGATCCTGGCATGGTTAGCAGCAATAGAAACACACAAGAATATGATCCTACAGACTACGAACAAGTGGTGGTGGTGGGTGTCACAAATCCGTCAAGCAAATCTCAAATTCTTACCAGTTCTTACCCAGCAGCAGGCGGTGATCGGCAACCGTTGTAGTCAAAAACTCTCAAAGCTTGGATAGAGCGATTACCAGGGAGAGTCAAACGCACGACGTAGATGTATGTGGAGCTAGGAAGGCTTATAATATGGTAGCAAAAAGGGTCAGCAATAATCAATTCAGAGATGCAAAGTTGAATAAACGCTCAACGACGGTACTGTGCTGGCCCTAGGCTAGACTGTGCTAGAGACGCGAGCCTAGAACACTAACAAAATCACGGCGCGGCACGTAAACAAGGGAAAAGCACACTCTGAATTTTTTTTTTCGCTCTTTTTTTTGCGCTCTTTTTTTTTGTGCTCTTTTTTTTGCGCTGCTTTTTTTTTGCGAAAAATCACTATAATGGCGAGTGTCTCAAAACTCTTCCTAGCTCGAACTGACAGGATGGGCACGAAATTTTTTCGACCAATTTTTTTTTTTCGACTGCCCGGACCCAAAAACTGGAAACGGGTCAAAAAAAACTTCCTATAATGGCACCTGTCTCAAAACACTCAGAAACACCTAAAAATAGGATAGCCAGAAATTTTTTCGAAAAATGCGTTTTCGAAAATTTTTGGGCCTAAAC
>NW_025302427.1:0-859 GCF_018294505.1 Triticum aestivum
TGATTTCCATGATTGACGAACACCGGGGTGCATTTATGTGTCGCTCATCAACACTCGCAGTTTTGGCCGATTCTGGCCCGTTTCGTGGAGTATTACGCACTGTTTTGGGGTATCGAAGTGATTTCAACGATTAACGAACCGCGGGGTGCGTTTACGTTTCGGTCATCAACACTTACACTTTTGTCAGATTCTTGCCTTTTTTGTATACTATTACTCACTGTTTTGGGGTCCCGGAGTGATTTCCACGATTAACGAACCCCGGCGTGTGTTTACGTGTCGGTCATCAACACTCACAGTTTTGGCCGATTCTGGCCCGTTTCGTGGACTATTACTCACTTTTTTGGGGCCCCGGAGTGATTTCCACGATTAACGAACCCTTGGGTGCGCTTACGGGTTGGTTATCAACACTCGCGGTTTTATTGATTCTGACCCGTTTCGTGGACTATTACTCACCGTTTTGGGGCCCCAAAGCGATTTCCATGGTTGTTGAACCCCAAGGTGCGCTTAAGTGTAGGTCATCAACAATCGCAGTTTGGGCCGATTCTGGCCCGTTTCTTGGACTATTACTTAGTTATGGGGGTCCCGAAATGACCCCGGGTTGTGTTTACGTGTCGGTCAACAACCCTCACAATTTTGGCCAATTCTAACGTGTTTTGTGGACTATTACTCACTGTTTTCAGGTCCCGAAGTGATTTCCATAGTTGTTGAACCCCAAGGCGCGCTTACGTGTCGGTCATCAATACTCATAGTTTTGGCTGATTCTGGCCCGTATCATGGACTATTACTCGCTTTTTTGGGCCCCCGGAGTGATTTCCACGATTAACGAACCACGGGGTGCATTTACGTGTCGGTCATCCAC
>NW_025302428.1:0-859 GCF_018294505.1 Triticum aestivum
GAGAAGGGGGCCGGCCCCCTAGAACCCATCTAGGGGGGGGGGGTGCGGCGGCCTAGGGGAGAGGGGAGAGGGTGGCTTGCCCCCCAAGCCAAGGGGGGCGCCCCCTCTAGGGTTCCCCCTCAACCCTAGGCGCATGGGCCCAAGGGAGGGGGGTGCGGCCAGCCCACCAGGGGCTGGCTCCCTGCCCCACGCAGCCCATGTGGCCCCCCGGGAGGGGTGGCCCCTCCCGGTGGACCCCCAGAACCCTTCCGGTGGCCCCGGTACAATACCGGTATGACCCCGAAACTTCCCGGTGTCCGTTTGACAACTTCCCATATATAAATCTTTACCTCCGGACCCTTCCGGATCTCCTCGTGACGTCCAGTATCCCATTCGGGACTCTGAACAACATTCGGTAGTCACATACTAGTCTTCCTAATAACCCTAGCGTCACCGAACCTTAAGTGTGTAGACCCTACGGGTTCGGGAGACATGCAGACATGACCGAGACGCTCTCAGTCAATAACCAACAGCGGGATCTGGATACCCATGATGGCTCCCACATGCTCCTCGATGTTGTCATCGGATGAACCACGATGTCGAGGATTCGATCAAACCCTGTATGCAATTCCCTTTGTCAATCGGTACGTTACTTGCCCGAGACTCGATCGTCGGTATCCCAATACCTTGTTCAGTCTCGTTACCGGCAAGTCACTTTACTCGTACCGTAATGCATGATCCCGTGTCCAACACCTTGGTCACATTGAGCTCATTATGATGATGCATTACCGAGTGGGCCCAGAGATACCTCTCCGTCATACGGAGTGACAAATCCCAATCTCGATCCGTGTCAACCCAACAGATACTTTCGGAGATACCT
>NW_025302429.1:0-859 GCF_018294505.1 Triticum aestivum
CGGTGTTTTTTTAGGGATCGAGAGGGGACGGCGAGGGTTATAAATGTGTTGTCCTCGCCTCCCCTCTCCGTGACGCCGTCGTCTGCTGCCCCGTCTCGCGCTCTACCGCGACACCCTCTCCCACCCCTTCCTCGCCCCCTCCTTTTGCCACCGCCCTTTCGCCACCGCCACCGCCACCGCCCCCCTTCTTCACTTAATTAATTTGTTTTTACTACATGTTTTCAGGACTGATATAATGGCGGACGATAGAGCTGACCCGATTATGGACAACTATGATCCGGACGGTGAAGCACATATGTTCGGCATCATAAACGGCGATATTCTATATGTGCCGACCGGAGAAGAAGAAGATGATATCTCTTCTTATCTGAACCTTGACGGTAAAGATGAAGGGTGCCGTCAGCAAGATGATGCCGAACAAACGTCGATAAACGACGATCTTCAAATGGAAGTAGCAACCACCTCCGGCGCCGAGGTATATATATACATTGAGCCTCTGGTGATACAAACTAACTGATTTGAATAAATATGTGTGTACTAACGCGCGCGACTCTTTCTTATTTTAGCCCTCGGCCGGATCGTCGAAACAATCGAGTACGTCGTCAAAGCGTGGCGCAACCAAGACGATGAAACAAGGAGAAACATGCACCATCGAGGTTGTCGACAGTGCAACCGGCAGGCCGCTGGAGCCCCGCAAGAACGCCACCAAGTTTGTCAGCCAATGCGGAGCCATTGTTAGAGACAACGTCTCGATCACCGTCCAGGAGTGGAATGAGCCAAAGAAGGCACGAATTGATGGTTTCACTTTTGTCGATAAGAGAACAAAAAAAGATTGCTTCAAGAAGCTTATGGAACATTT
>NW_025302430.1:0-859 GCF_018294505.1 Triticum aestivum
AATTGATGATGTGGCTTTGAATGGTGCATTTTGAACATAGAAAAACTATGGAGTTCAAATAAGTTCAAAAAAATGAAATCCCTTTGTAATAGACGAGTTTCCGTATGAAACCCTAATACTTCGAAGGTGATTGTCTGTTTTGTACACGAAGTGCATCCAGTTTTTGCCGTAAGCCTCTGTACTTTCTTGCACATGCTATGTGGGTGAAATGATGATACCGTGCCAACTTGGAACCTTTTCAGAGTTCATTTCAAATGCTTTTCAATTTCATGGTCTTATAGCTCAAAATAATCAGTAGATGCATGAAAAATAACAAATGAAGTCGGAAAGGGTTGTAAATTAATGATACGGCTTTGAATGGTGCATTTTGAACATAGAAAAACTATGGAGTTCAAATAAGTTCAAAAATATGAAATCCCTTTGTAACAGACGAGTTTCCCTATGAAACCATGATACTTCGAAGGAGATTGTCTTTTTTGTACACGAAGTGCATCCAGTTTTTCCTATAAGCCTCTGTACTTTCTTGCACATGCTATGTGGGTGAAATGATGATACCATGACAACTTGGAACCTTTTCAGAGTTCATTTCAAATGCTTTTCAATTTCATGGTCTTATAGCTCAAAATAATCAGTAGATGCATGCAAAATAACAAATGAAGTTGGAAAGGGTTGTAAAATGATGATGTGGCTTTGAATGGTGCATTTTGAACATAGAAAAATTATGGATCTCAAATAAGTTCAAAAAAATGAAATCCCTTTGTAACAGACGAGTTTCCGTATGAAACCCTGATACGTCGAAGGAGATTGTTTGTTTTGTACATGAAGTGCATCCAGTTTTTGCCGTAAGCCTCTGTGCTTT
>NW_025302431.1:0-859 GCF_018294505.1 Triticum aestivum
AGTTTCTTGCTTGTTCTTCGTTTGCTCGCAGGAAACAGACCCTCGTGGTCAGGTTGATCGTGCTCCGGCGTGGTCAATAACCTCTCGGAGTTGGTTTAGCGATTGCTAAGGCGCGACGTCCTCGCACGTTCGTAGTCGGATCGTCAAAGTCGACTTCCACCAAAGCGAAATCCACCATCTCATCGAAAGACGGGACACCTTTGCCTCTATCAAGTGGTATCAGATTTCCAGGTTGCTCGGTGAGATTTTACAGTTTTTCGTAGTTTAGATCGAGTCTGTTCTTCATACCTATAGTCCACGAAAAAGCCAAAAAAAAAATTAGGGTTAGTTCATCCTATCCGAACCAATCTGAGCCTTGCATAATCTTTTCTGTATTTGCTTTGTTGAATTTGCGGTTGCATCGTCGTGTTCAGTTGCTGGTCTTAGCGTCTAGTCTTTTAGAGTTTCGAGTTCTGTTCACAAGTTGTCACGCCGTCGCCGCACCATCATCATCGCCCTGCCATCTACCACCACCGTTCCGAATCCGTATCCATATACCACCACCAATCCGTGTCCATATACCACCACCGATCCATATCCATATACTACCACCGCTGCCATATACCACCACCACCAATCCGAGTTCCTTGCTTATTAGGTTTGTTTTCGGGATCAATCTCGATTCCGATTCGTGTTTCCTTGCCGGAGTCGGGTAGCCACGCTCCGTTTAGGCCCAAAATTTTTCGAAAACGCATTTTTCGAAAAATTTTCTGGCTATCCTATTTTTAGGTGTTTCTGAGTGTTTTGAGACAGGTGCCATTATAGGAAGTTTTTTTTGACCCGTTTCCAGTTTTTGGGTCCGGGCAGTCGAAAAAAAAAA
>NW_025302432.1:0-859 GCF_018294505.1 Triticum aestivum
GCTTTGGGACCCCAAAACGGTGAGTAATAGTCCATGAAACGGGCCAGAATCGGCCAAAACTGCGAGTGTTGATGACCAACACATAAGCACACCTTGGGGTTCACCAACTATGGAAATCGCTTCGGGACCACAAAACTGTGAGTAATAATCCACGAAACATGTCAGGATTGGCCAAAACCGTGAGTGTTGACGACGGACACATAAACGCACCCGGGGATCATCAATCATGAAAATCGCTCTGGGTCCCCAAAACGCTGAGTAATAGTGCATGAAACGGACTAGAATCGGCCGAATATGTGAGTGTTGATGACCGACACGTAAACGCACCTCGGGGTTCGTTAATCGTGGAAATGACTCCGACACCCCAAAGTAGACCAATAGTCCAAGAAACGGGCAAGAATCGACCCAAACTATGATTGTTGATGACCCACACATGAGCGCACCTTGGAGGTCGACAACCATGGACATCGCTTTGGGACCCCAAAACGGTGAGTAATAGTCCATGAAACGGGCCAGAATCGGCCAAAACTTCGAGTGTTGATGACCAACACATAAGCACACCTTGGAGTTCACCAACTATGGAAATCGCTTCGGGACCACAAAACTGTGAGTAATAATCCACGAAACATGTCAGGATTGGCCAAAACCGTGAGTGTTGACGACGGACACATAAACGCACCCGGGGATCATCAATCATGAAAATCGCTCTGGGTCCCCAAAACGCTGAGTAATAGTGCATGAAACGGACTAGAATCGGCCGAATATGTGAGTGTTGATGACCGACACGTAAACGCACCTCGGGGTTCGTTAATCGTGGAAATGACTCCGAGACCCCAAAATAGGGTAATAGTCCAAGAAA
>NW_025302433.1:0-859 GCF_018294505.1 Triticum aestivum
AAAAAACTGAAATCCCTTTGTAACAAACGAGTTTCCGTATGAAACCCTGATACTTCGAAAGAGATTGTCCGTTTTGTACACGAAGTGCATCCAGTTTTTGCCTTAACCCTCTCTACTTTGTTGCACATGCTATGTGGGTGAAATGATGATACCATGCCAACTTTCAACCTTTTCAGAGTTTATTTCAAATGCTTTTCAATTTCATGGTCTTATAGCTCAAAATAATCAGTAAATGCATGAAAAATAACAAACGAAGTCAGAAAGGGTTGAAAATTGGTGATGTGGCTTTGAATGGTGCATTTTGAACACAGAAAAACTATGGAATTCAAATAAATTCAAAAAAATGAAATCCCTTTGTAACAGACGAGTTTCCGTATGAAACATTGATATTTCGAAAGAGATTGTCCGTTTTGTACACGAAGTCATCCAGTTTTTCCTTAACCCTCTCTACTTTGTTGCACATGCTATGTGGGTGAAATGATGATACCATGCCAAATTTCAACCTTTTCAGAGTTCATTTCAAATGCTTTTCAATTTCATGGTCTTATACCTCAAAATAATCAATAAATGCATGAAAAATAACAAATGAAGTCAGAAAGGGTTGAAAATTGGTGATGTGGCTTTGAATAATGCATTTTGAAAACAGAAAAACTATGGAGTTCAAATAAGTTCAAAATAATGAAATTCCTTTGTAACAAACGAGTTGCCGTACGAAACCCTGATACTTCGAAAGAGATTGTTCGTTTTGTACACGAAATGCATCCAGTTTTTGCTGTAACCCTCTCTACTTTGATGCACATGCTATGTGGGTGAAATGATGATACCATGCCAACTTTCAACCTTTTCAGAGTTCATTTCA
>NW_025302434.1:0-859 GCF_018294505.1 Triticum aestivum
AAACCCTTCGATCAACGCCCGCCCGGCACCGCGGACAGACGAAGACAGGCATGTCCACACGCGCCCGGCTCTGCATCCGCGAGGTGGCGCGGGAGCTTGAGGAAGACATGGAGCTCGGAGCCGAAGGGGATCTCAACGCCGCCGCGCCCTCCACTGCTAGCTTCCCACCGCCGCGCCCTCCACAGCTAGCTTCCCGCCGCCGTGCTCTCTCTCTCGCCGTGGTCACCGCCGTGCTCTCTGTCGCCGTGGTCACCGCCGCTGTCGCCCGCTTATATAGCACACCCGCCAACGGCTCTCTGCTCAACGGCTCTTTGCTGGGTCCCACAAGCCACGCGTGCAACGGTCTGAATAAAATTGGCCGTTTCTGCCGCCTGGTCCCACCTGTAAGGGCCGAGTCAAAAGGTTGACCTGACGGAGACGGCAGAGTTCACGGAACGAGTCGGTGCGCACGGACTAGGGGCAAACCTGAGGACAATTCGCATCTGAGGGCAAAACTGAGCACATGGACACCATTGAGGGCAAAAAGATAATTAACCCTAAATAATATACTAATACCTAGAGGAATTAAGTGTGGTGGTGCCGCCCGGCTGATCATTGTCCCGTAGAATTGTACTGGATTGATGAGCGGGAGCTTTGCTAAACATGGAACGTCGACGGCGCGGACGCCCAGCGGCGGGCGAAGATGTTCAACTGCTCCATGAAGCGCTAACCCTAGCAGCCTAGCACGTCGTGCCCAGCGTCGACACGGAATATGTGGAGTCTAGGAAGTCGCCACAAAGCCTGGCCCTTGTTACGTTGTTCCAAAATCGTTTTGGGCTTTGACACTTATTAGATATTAGCCCCTAATGACCGGAGTAAT
>NW_025302435.1:0-859 GCF_018294505.1 Triticum aestivum
GAGAGAGAGAGAGAGACAATGTGCGTGTGTGATATGTTAGAGACTGAGGCAATGATAACCGATTCTTTGTGTCTATGTGTGTGGAGGATAGAGAGAGACATGTACATGAGGCTTTGTGTTGTGTAACATGAAGACACATATACATAATTAGAGAGTGAGTGTGTGAGATACACATGCGGACATGAGGAGAGATGAGGATCCAGATAAATGGGTGTTTGTGCGTGTCTGTGTGTGTTTGTGCACGCATTTGTGTGTGAGAGGGAGAGAGTGTATGTGGAGTAGAGAGACCACTGATGATGTAAACCTAGTATAAGGGAAGGGGGAATGGTGTGACATGTGTAGTAGCGAGATAGCACGGGTGCGGGCGGGGGGGGGAGCAGACTATTTGGAAGAGACATGAAGTGTGTGTGTGTGTGGGAGAGGGGTGTGAGAGCGAGAGAAAGAGAGAGCTAGCGACGGGGAGAGAGAGAGAGAGAGAGAGGGCGAGAGGGGTCGTTTGTGTCCATAAATGGCGTATAGATAGGGAGACAATGTTGATGTTGTGCGAAATTGGCCTATGAACGAAAACACAAGGGAAGCAAGTCATCGTGTGTGTGATAGGGACTTCATGAGAGATCTAGAATAGATGGTGTAGAGAACAATGTGCGAAATCGAGAACGATTATACATTAGGGAGCTATGCAAAGAGTCACAACATATATGTATACAGGGAAGGAGCTGGGGCGGGTCCGCATATGGGAGAGATAGAAAGAGGAGAGTGATGCACAAGGAGACAAAGTGTGCTTGTTTGCAGTGGGCGTGGTGTGTGAGGTGAGTGCGCGAGAACCACATAACTAGGGAGATAAATGTTTGGGGGCGAC
>NW_025302436.1:0-859 GCF_018294505.1 Triticum aestivum
TCCTATTACAATAGCATGAACATCTCATACATCACATATAGATCATTCATCATTCATCACAACTTTGGCCATATCATATCACAAACCACTTGCTGCAAAAACAAGTTAGACGTCCTCTAATTGTTGTTGCAAGTTTTACGTGGCTGAATTAGGGTTCTAGCAAGAACGTTTTCTTACCTACGTTAAATCCACAACGTGATTTGTCAACTTCTATTTACCCTTCATAAGGACCCTGTTCATCGATTCCGCTCCAACTAAAGTAGGAGAGACAGACACCCGCCAGCCACCTTATGCAACTAGTGCATGTTAGTCGGTGGAACCGGTCTCACGTAAGCGTACGTGTAAGGTTGGTCCGGGCCGCTTCATCCCACAATACCGCTGAAGCAAGAAAGGACTAGTAACGGCAAGAAAGTTGACAAATCTACGCCCACAACAAATTGTGTTCTACTCGCGCAAGAAGAACTACGCATAGACCTAGCTCATGATGCCACTGTTGGGGAACATAGCAGAAAACAAAAATTTTCCTACTCGTTTCACCAAGATCATCTAGGAGTTCATCTAGCAACGAGTGATTAGATGCATCTACATACCTTTGTAGATCGCGCACGAAAGCGTTCAAAAGAACGGTGATGATGTAGTCGTACTCGACGTGATCCAAATCACCGATGACCAGCGCCGAACGGACGGCACCTCCGCGTTCAACACACGTACGGGACGGGAGACGTCTCCTCCTTCTTGATCCAGCAAGGGGGAAGGAGAGGTTGATGAAGATCCAGCAGCACGACGGCGTGGTGGTGGATGCAGGGCGTCACAGCAGCAGGGCTTCGTCGAGACTACGAGGGAGAGACGTAACGGGGGG
>NW_025302437.1:0-859 GCF_018294505.1 Triticum aestivum
CGAACGTCTTCTCAAGGCCAGTGATCTTCTCCATGGCCTCTTCAAAATTGTTCAGCACATCTTGCACCTGTTCAGTCATCATTTGCTGAAACTTATCATGAAGCTCCTTGTTCGATAAATTCTCCCAGTCAATCTCGTCGGCTTGTGATCCTGGCGTGGTTAGCAGCAATAGAAACACACAAGAATATGATCCTACAGACTACTAACAAGTGGTGGCGGTGGCGGGTGTCACAAATCCGTCAAGCAAATCTCAAATTCTTACCAGTTCTTACCCAGCAGCAGGCGGTGATCGGCAACCGTTGTAGTCAAAAACTCTCAAAGCTTGGATAGAGCGATTACCAGGGAGAGTCAACCGCACGACGTAGATGTATGTGGAGCTGGGAAGGCTTATAATATGGTAGCAAAAAGGGTCAGCAATAATCAATTCAGAGATGCAAAGTTGAATAAACGCTCAACGACGGTACTGTGCTGGTCGTAGGCTAGACTGTGCTAGAGACGCGAGCCTAGAACACCAACAAAATCACGGCGCGGCACGTAAACAAGCGAGGATCACACTCTGAATTTTTTTTTCTCTTTTTTTTTGCACTTTTTTCCGCTTTTTTTTTGCTCCGCAACAATTTTTTTTTTCGAAAAAGTCTACAAATGGTCTAAAAACTGCCTAGCCAGAATTTTCCAGACTTAGTTTTTTTTTTGAAATTGGAACTATTTTTCTTCTGCGGATGACTCGGAAGTTGGGGAGTCCTTCTCTGTCACGACTCGGAGTATCGCGTGATCTAGAAATCGAGAACAAAGCAACAATTACTGGACTCGGACTAGGACTGGTGGCGGAGATGAATCTGGTGGAACTCGGACTAGTGGC